>NC_056743.1:918816596-919116596 GCF_019279795.1 Protopterus annectens | reverse complement strand
TATTGAAGGCCCTGAATTTTCTTGGCAAGAAACCTCTGAGGTCTCTCCAGCTGCTGCAGGTGTCTGGTGAGGTACATACAGAAGGCAGTGTTGTACTCTATTAGTGATCTGATGAGGGATGAGTACAGGGGAATTAATAGCATTTTTAGATCTGGATGCAATGCCCTTATCTATGAGATGTGCAACACAGAAGACCTTCATTACCACTGTGGACACATGGTGATCGAAGATAAGGTTGCTATCAACTTGTGTTCCCAAATCTCTCTACACAAGGTTTGAGCTAAGGGGATACTGTTAATGTTGTAATTTGCAAGGACTTCCCCTTTGCCAAAAGGGATGAGAATGCATTTTTTGTGTTTAGTTTAAGTCTGTGGCTTTGGCACCAATCATTTGTCTGTGTAAGCCCTTTTTGTAGTGTCAGCATTGTTGGGGGACTCAATGATTGCACCCAGTTTGCAGTCATCGGCAAACTTGCTAAGTCATAGGCCATCTATTTTCACCTGGACTTCTGAGAAATAGACTCCAAACAGTAGGGGGCCCAGCACAGATCATTGTGGTACACCACTGGTAACTGATCTGCTGGTAGAGGTGGAATTCCCAATTTTGACTGTATGCGTTCTGTGAATATACCATCCTCAAGGAATTAGAAGCCTGCACCCAGTGCACTGACAATGTACACATCATTTCATGACTACAATGAGCCACAGCAGCAATAAAAGTAACACTATTAACTTTTCCTTATTTCATAATTGCTCATTGACACAACTCATTTGCACAATCAAATGCAATATCATTACCCCATGACAAGGATTTTTTTTCCTTTTTGCTACAGAATGTGAAGCATCATTCTCTGTGGTTTTGTAGGGGCACTGACATTACTCTCTGCCAGCTATCGTGCAATATATGACCATGGAAAGTGTTATCTATTTTTTACCAAATTATACATTGGAAATTTGACTACAGGACAGACATGAAAAGGGGCAGGAAGCAGAGGGTAAAACATAAGGTGATGAAATAAGCAATGGGAGGCATCCTTCTCAACCTCTTATCTCAATAACCCTGGTGAAGTGCAACAACAACTGTAATTATTTAATGAATGAAATCCTCAGTGATATGTCAGAAAACTGCACTTTTTATGACAAATTATTGGAACCAATCATGTGTACATCTGTCAAATATTGAGGAAGCGGAGAGTATGAGTGAGATTATTTTATTTTTTGGCAGGACAGGTACTGTTTTCTAAGATGGGAAATTTGGGAAAGAAATTCAGTAAAGTAAGAAGTGTGTAAGGCGGAAAGTTAGGAAGCAGGAGTAAACCCATATAACTGATAGGGTGTGAGGTAACACAGTGATGAAGTGGGAACAAAACAGTGACAGTGACATCAGGCAAACAGAGAGAAGCAAAGGTGAGGGAAGGATTGTGCAACATACAAGGGTACGCACAGATACAAATGGGAGTTGAGCACCAGGGTTGGGAGACATGAGTGAGTATTTGAAGATGTAGTCTCAGCCAGCTTAGAACCTTGAGAGTCTACTTATTATCCCAGGAAGCCATCACCACTGGGTCATGTCTCAGAATGTGGAGTCAGTGCTAGGCAGGGACAGACATCAACAAGCCACCGGAGCATGGTCTCCATGTGGCCAATGCATGCATCCAAACTCATGTTTTTTATCTCCCCCAGAAGATCTGCCAGCTCCTGCTAGATGACAAAAGTATTATCTCCACTTGCATTGCTACTGGCAGGTACCACTGTACCACCCTCTGGTGTATGGCTACTTGATGCAGGTGGTGCAGATAGGGCAGGAAGTGTGGAGGCCACTGTGACAGGCTGGAAACCTGATGTGCTGGGTGCCTCAGGTGGTGGTAGTGGTGGCGGTGCTAATGCTGTCACCTTTGGGGGAAATAGGTCTTGCCAGTGGATTAGGTGCAGATTGCTGTACTGCTGCTAGTTATAGAAATGAAGAAAAAGACATAAATGCATTAAACAGAAAGGATAGTGTCAAAGAGGGTGGGGAAAGAGAAATACAAAAACAAACTGAATTTTTAACTCTGTTGATATTGATACAGTAAAGCATAAAAAACTTAAAATAGTAGGACTTACATACGTTGGTCATCAATCTGTTTGATTATAACATATGGGAGTGGGGCTAAGCCCAAAGTCATCCGCACATGCATTCTGACATACGAGAATACTAAGTGCAGGAGCTATTTATCAGAACAGCATATCTGCATGTGTGGCACTGATGCTATGATGTACTGATATTTGTGGGATGATAAATATATTCTGCCATATCAAAAGAACATGTTTGGTGAGGGGGATTTGAACTCAACTATTCTAACGCTCTCAATGCACATACACTTAACATGATGAGCCACTTGCCCACCTATACATGAGGAGATGTGCAGAAACAGTCTTCTAAAATTGCACAGATATACTAATTCCCTTAAGTTCTGCCAGTACTGACAGATGTGGTACTGCTGAATAAAATTTGTACAAACTTATTTTAAATGGATACAGCTATTAGTATGCAAACAGAGACATTTTTCATGATAGCATGTGTATTCACCTGATGCTTTCTTAGGTGTACTACTTCTCTCCTGTGTATATCCCTGCATATTTTCATCTCTGCAGGGGCTACAGACATAGAGCATATTGAAAAACTGGATGGTGTCATGCAATGGCGGGTTATTTGTTTAGATAAAAGTTGGTATACTTACAGTACTGAGGTGGTGACTGCATCCTAACTTCAGCCACCCACTGTAGTGGAGACGGTACTGATCTTCTGTCAGTGGGATGTCTGTAGCACAGATGATAGCCTTGGCCAAACTATTCCAGGCATCAGCTTTATACTCAAGGAACAAGGACAGACTGGGATTTTGGATCCAGATCCTTATGAAGAATAACAACAACCATACAGAATATTATATTCATAATGTAGCAGAAAGTATTCTAAGAACTAAGCCAACATGGGAATGGAGAAAGGAGATTCTGCTGATATGGATGACTGCAATTAGGGATACAGACAACAGGCAAGAAGGAGCTGGAATTTATGGGAGAAAACTGCAAAGGAACCAAGGTATTGGGAGCAAATAACTAGAGCTGGAAAGGTAATAGAATGGGAAGACGTCAAGAATTTATTTGGACTGCAGGTTAGAGATTGCCTTTCCTATAAAGGATTGATATCAGTGTACAGCCAGAGAGAAAGAAATATGAGGGTCCTAAATGAAAGACCAGCACTGGTAGAGTTTTAATAGAATCTAGAACAGAAGTTGGTAATAAAAAAGGAATAATTAGCAGAGCATATAAAATATTGCATGTTAACTATAGTGAATCAAAGGTGGTTAGAAACAATTGGGAAGAGAGCTTGGATAAGCAATTCACATAGAAACGATGGGGGATATATGTTTGTCTCCCAGATATGCAACAAACTCTAGAAGATTTAGGATTTTTGCTTGGAAATGTTTACCTCAAGTAGACTCCAGAGAAGTTTTCCTCATGTAGACAGCACATGTTGGAGGTGTCAGGGGGAAGAAAGGTAAATGAGAACATCTTTTCTGGGAGTGTAATGAGTTGGCACACTTTAAAGAGTCTCTGCAGACTACTCTAACCAACTAGATATTAAAACAAACTTCAAAAACAAAACAAAAAAAAAAAGATGATGATAGTTCCAACAAACACATTTATTGTTAGCACTTTCATCTACTACAATCAGTAAACTTCTTCAGACATCAACCATTCATTCACACAAGTTTAAATAACATATGTAACCATGACATCACTTCCTGAGAGTCTTAAATCTGCATTCCACATAAAATTCACTTGTTAATGCAAATGTTATGACTGCATCTAAAATATACAATGAAAAATTCAATATTAAGTGTGACTATAAAAAAATACATATGCACACACACACAACACAGTTATTATCTGTCTAGTGATTTTAACTTTAGTACACACTTCAGGGAACTGTATTCATTTACACCCGGGGAAGCTTGGTCATTTAATCTTAGTTGCCGCAATAATTCTCTCTCCTCTAACCTTAATGGCCAAGCTCCCCCTTAATGTCTTGTACCTGATCAATAACCATATACCGAAATTCATGATCAGGGTACTCCATAACATGTCTAGCCAGGGCATTGTTATGATTGGCTTTGGATATATTGTACTGATGTTCATAAATACGTCGTTTTAGAAGGTAGTGAGACCAGCTATGTTATATGGGTTGGAGACAGTGGCATTGACAAAAAGGCAGGAGTCAGAGCCTTATGTGGTAGAACTGAAGATGTTAAGATTTGCACTGGGTGTGATGAGGATGGACAGGATTAGGAATAAGTATATTAGAGGGTCAGCCCAGGTTGGAAGGTTTGGAGACAAAGCCAGAGAGGCAAGATTATGTTGGTTTGGACATGTGCTGAGGAGGGATGCAGAGTATATTAGGAAAAAGATGCTAAGGATGAAGCTGCCAGGTAACAGGAAAAGAGGAAGGCCTAAGATAAGGTTTATGGATGTGGTGAAATAGGACATGCAGGTGGTTGGTGTGACAGAGCAAGATGCAGAGGACAGGAAGAAATGGAAACAGTTGATCTGCTGTTGCGTCCCCTAACGGGAGCAGCCGAAAGAAGAAGAAGAAGACAATGTTCCGTTTTTCCTATATAGAAACTTGATCAGAGTTGCCACTGAGCCAAATATACCACACCTTTTGTTTCACATGTATATTTCCCACTGATGTTGAAAATCTTGGCACGCATTTTGAATTTTGTAGTAACTTTTACATATTTACAATAGTGGCAGTGTCCACATTTTTTCATACCCCTATATGGTATGTAAGATTTCCTTCTAGACTCTAGTAGGTTTTTCAAATTCAAGCCACGTTTGTAAATAATTCTAGGTGTGTCACCGATTTTCTGATTAATTCCAGTATCTTCATTTATTAAAACCCCATTTTTAATCAAAATATTCCTGCGTGTCCTGGCATCATTTGAAAATGGGGTAATGAAGCTCAAATTATAGTTAGTATTGGACATATTACGTCCTATAGTGACATCCTGTACTGGCTCACTTGATGTTTGGTACCTAACAGTAACAGTGTCCCGATTTAATATTGCTGCAAAGTGCCCTGCTTCCCTTTTTATGGTGACATCTTTAATGACATCACCCACCAACGTTCTTGGATATGCCATCTTAACTAACATCTGTCTTAAAAGTTCACATTCCTGATAACAGTTGTCATCCAAAGTCACCATTCTAGCAGCTCTATTTGCCCCTTTATCACAGACCTTTTTTGGTGATTGGGGTAGGAGCTGCTGTAATGTAGGAAGCTGTTTGAATATGTTGGCTTTCTATAGATGTTGGCAATATATCTACCATTGACGTTATCCTTAGCTAGTCTCACATCAAGATAAGGGATGGAAGACATGTTGAACAATGATGAAAATCGTAAAAAAGTTTGTTAATGAAGTGATTTCAGACAAAGCAGCAACAGCACGGACTGTTTATTGATAGTAAGCGCTTTCGGCTAAGGATATTCCTCCACAAGTCTGAAGAAGGTGGAGGAATATCCTTAGCCGAAAGCACTTACTATAAATAAACAGTCAGTGCTGTTGCTGCTTTGTCCGATCCCACTTATTCACATTATTTTAGTTTTTCGTTTTTTTACAATAATGAAGTGATTTCATTGACAAATTCATTTGCCACCCTCTCATCACCTTTAATGATGACAAAAATGTTATCCAAGTATCGTGTGTACCAATGGACTTTTTCTTTAAAGATGTGGTTTGGAAAAAGTAATTCCTGCTCCCAATGAGCCATAACACAGTCTCTTTAGACTACTCTATCAGAGATATTGGGTGAGCAAATTGGTATAAGTAGGGAAATCATTTTTCTGAGCTATGATAAAGAATTGGAATTACCTACACATAGTAAAACCTTATTGAGTCTAAATATGGTGGCTGCCAAAAATCATTTACTAGAAAATGGAAATCGAAGTCTAAACCAACTATACTAGAAGTAGTGAATATAATAACAGTGATAAAACAACTGGAATTGGGATCTTTACAAAAGGGTAAGCGCAAATTACACAGGAAAAAATGGGAATTGGGGGAGCTTTAAAAGAAGGCAGAATTCAAATGAGCTATGCAATTCTTGACTGGCAATGATTGGATAGATTATAAGTTATGTATAATGTTTGTAACTAAAATTATGTCATTGTGGTATATGATGTAAAATGCTTGCAACTGGGATTATGTCAGTATGGAGAGTTTCATTTAAATAAATGTATGATTGCCTATGTCATAAGTGATTACTTAATAAAGATGTTTCTTGTTTAAAAATAAAAGTCCACAATGGCTTCCCCATAACATTGCATGCTTCCTCACAGCCATACTGAAGCCTATCATCAAGTAATGGCTCAGTGAGTCAAACTCCCATTCCCACGTTATGCATTTTCATTTCTTTCCCCCATGGGCCTGTAGCAGTGCACAGCTGGCCTTGGCCTTACCCTTAATCTAGACTGGAAATCCAAAAACAAAAAACAGACAAAAATTAAAACACTACACGTTTCAATCCATAATAGCACATAAGTCATAAATGAGCATGCTACGTTAAATACCAAAAAATGGTTAAGTTTTCCCTAATCAGTTTTATTATCACCAACATACCTAACAAAATTCTACTTCACACATTATACCAAATTCAAGTGTTAGTTACTTGTAAAAAAAGTGGTAATTTTTATGTGAATATGTAGCACATATCTGCCTCTTTAAACAGATTTTGTTTAGAACTATTCTGCAGCACTTAGATTCTGGAAGTACATCACACCCTCTGCCAAAAAAATGTGCCAAACTTTTGTGTTATCACGCACTGTTGCAACACTATAGTCAATTAATGACTGTCGCATATTTTTTGCTGCCTAAGCCCCACTAAAAACTTTGCATACAGATCATATAACTTAAAAAAAGACAGTGCCGTGCTCTATTCAGAGGCTAAGCATGCCAGCAAGACCTGTGAATTCTATTGTCTATGAGAATGCAGTAATACTTGCAGCAATCTGGTACAAACAGTAAAATTCATGCTAGAGAACTAGTTGCAGTATGCAGACCTTCCCTTCCATTTAATATAGTTAATCTGAAGCTGGAGTATGTTCAAATAAGAAAGACCTACGGTTTCATAATCATACACAAACACACACACACACACACACACACACACACACACACACACACTCTCAAAATTGATGAGGTGTCCTTAACCTAGACTAGAAATCCAAAAACAAAAAACAAACAAAAATTAAAAAAACTACATGTTTCAATTCATAATTGCACATGTCATAAATGAGCATGCTACATTAAATACGAAAAGATGGTTAAGTTTTCCCTAATCAGTTTTATTATCACCAACATACCTAACAAACTTCTATTTCAACATATTATACCACATTCAAGTGTTAGTTACTTGTGAAAAAGTGGTAATTTTTGTGTGAATATTTAACACATATCTGCCTCTTTAAACAGATTTTGTTCTATTTATTCTAACGGCAATTGTAAATCAGGCTGACAAAGAATGATTTTCTAATGCTACATGTACTAGGGTATTTAAATGTGTTTGTAAAAGAACATGAAAGAATGAAATCTAAGTTAACACGAGATATGTGATGACATAACTAAATGGACATTTCAATTACTTGCAAGCATATGATAATCTTGAATGAGAGACAGAACAAACATCATAATTTCATTTGACTGGTGACAAACACATGACAAGAACCTAGGGGCACTCCTTTAAGGAAATATGAAGATATGGCTTGGTTTGTCAATTTATCTTACAATGTAAATACTTGAATATTAGTTATAGAGTAGGCTGGGTTTACTCTTGTATTATAATGCATTGCATTCTTGCTTTTAGGTGTGTCCCATACAAGTAACAGTTATGTATAAAAGAATATCATGGAATGGGCTTCCAATATGGCTGCACACTGACCAACAGCTTAATTACAGCTCTCCCATTATGAAAACTGAAACTGAGAAAAAAAGGACAGTGCAATTATTAGCGTGGGGAAAATTCTAGTTACTAGCTAATATGTATACTGCCTGGATGCCAACAAATCAAAAAAAAAAAAAAAAAGTAGAACTTGAAAAAAAATCACCCAGAAAAGGTGAGGAGAAGATACTGGCTTGGAAAAATCCTGCAGCTGTTCAGCAAAAAGGAGTTTTTGTTTCAGCTTTGGTAAAACAGACGAGGCTTCCAGAAAAAATAAATTAAATGTACTCAGAGGTGATTAAAATAAATAAAACATTGAAGGAATATATCACCTCAAATAACAAAATGCATGAAAAAATAGAAGATGCTTTAACTACCTATTCAGATGAACTGATAAAACTGCAAAAAGTAGAGGCTGAACCGAAGAAAAGGCTGGCTGTGTATGAGGTTTTTCAAGAAAAGATGTTTAAAAAAAATAGCAGAGTTAGAAGACAAAACACACAGAAAAAACTAGGATTTTCTGTTGTACTAGAGAAACTGGAAGGATAACAGTGCATTAATTTTATGAAAGCACAAATGAGCAACTAGAATTGTGTTCAACAGTAAGATCTCTTAATTGAAAGGTCATATTCAAGTGTATGCTCCAAATCTGGCCAGGAGAAAGTAGCCAAGACCTGTATTAGTAAAGATAAAATCATACCAGCAAAAATATTTGATCTTGACAAAACTGTGGTAGAAAGGAAATTTATTAAAAATTGAATTCAGCAGAACGTTTGTGGAAAATGATTATTCACTATAAACCAGGGAGAAGAGATGCAAACTTATCCCAGTGATCACGGAATACCAAAATGCAGTTGTGAGATTCAAGATGCTATAACCAACTGCCTTCATAATTTTTTCCTGGAGGATCAGAACAGGCAGCAGAACAGGCTGAGGAGGAAATAAAAAGAGTTTATCCAGTAAAATGTGAGCCATCAAGCAGAAGAGGACTCTGCTTCTCATTCTTCTGAAATTAAAAGATCATAAAGAGATTTTCCCATTGCAACTTTTCAATTATTCCAAAGGAAAATGCTTGAGAGACAGAAAAAAGTACAGGAGTTGACTAGAAGAATCAAGAGTACCTTGGACTTGAACCAGAGTCTTGTGTTGGGAAGAAAAGCAGCAGCACTGAAATCAGTGAATAAATGGAAGCATCATCACATTTGTGAAATATGGCTATGCAAGAAAAAACTGCCTGAGAAAGACTAGAATTTTGCTGACTTTGTTAAACTTGTGGCTGGAATGTAAAACACATACCCCCTTTATGTCATTAAAGGGGAAAAAGAAGTAACTGCAAGCAAAATAATTTTTGTCACCATTAGTATTTGTATAAAACATTTCATGACATAAACTGCAGGTTATGCTGTAAAGTACTTTTGTATAGTTTGCAATCAGGGGTATTTTAAGTGTTTGTGTACGTATGTGAGTCTTTTCAGCGTCTGTTTTACATGAAATATATTAAACTACTGTTTCTTAGTTGTAAGAAATATACACTTTCACTATAACAAAATAAGACAGGCTGGACTGCAGCAAGTTTAACTTAATATAATGCTATGATCTTGGGCTGCTAGTGTAGAGGGGAGCAAAAGTCTACAGATTATATATTCAATTAAATTAATAGTTTCTATTATTTTACAAGGGTGGATGTCTAGATTAATGTTCTTGTTTTAAGCTATAAAAAAGAAGTTATGTACTCACCATAACGTTCCATCTGAGTAGGTAAATTCATTTGTCAGCAACCTGTGGTATTGGATCTAAATCGGATCCGAGCCGGCAGCTTTCCTAGCAAAAGATCTGAGCTCCGAGCTCCTCCCCTACCCATAATGCCCTGCTACCTCCCTCTAGCCCTAAGATCGAGTTTGCCATAGTATCACAGAATACTACCATAACACAAGGAAAAACTACCTGAACATCCTAACCTGATGTCATCTGGGAAGTGCAATACAATGATCCTTCAAGGACAAACTACAGGTCAGGGGGACGGAAGGAGGGTTGGTTGCTGACAAATGAAGTTACCTACTCAGATGGAAAGTTATGGTGAGTACATAACTTCTTTATCTGAAGTAAACTTCATTTGATCAGCAACCTGTGGGACAGAGTCCCCAGCTACCAACAACTTGGGAGGTCCTTATGGAAGGATATTTTGGAGCACTGCAGAGCCAAAGGATGCCCTTCCTCTGGAAATCAGATCCAATTTATAATGTGTAATGAAAGTATGAGAAGAAGCCCAAGTAGCTGCTGAACAAATGTCATCCAAAGGGACCCTCGACCAGAAGGCCGCAGAAGTAGCCACAGAACAGGTAGAATGTGCCCGAACCCTCACAGGCTCAGGTCGACCAGAGCTTCTGTATGCGAGAAGAATGCATTGGGAAATCCACCTAGCTAAGGTTACCTTTGTCACTGGTTTACCTAAACAGGACTTAACAAATGAAACAAAGAGCTGTTCCGATTTTCGAAAAACAGCAGTTCTGTGCAAGTAAAATCGTAACTGTCTATGTACATCCAGGCAATGAAGTCTATACTCTCCTTTGTTGTGATAATTAGGAAAGAAGACAAGCAGGTTGATGGACTGGTTGATGTTGTCTTCGGAAGCCACTTTAGGCAGAAAAGAAGGGTTAGTCCTGAGGGAAACTCTGTCTTTATGAAAGATGATGTATCGGGGCTTACTTCAAAGAGCCTGAAGCTCCGATATCCTTCTAGCTGAGGGAATAGCAATCAGGAAGGCAGTTTTCCAAGATACATACTTCAAGTCGACCGAAGCTGCGGGCTCAAAAGGGGGACCAGTCAGAGCCTGGAGAACTAGGGTTAAATCCCATGGAGGAACTGCTTCCTTAACAGGGGGTCTCAAAAGAAAGGTACCTTTCAGGAAGGTCTTAAAGATCTTGGAGGACGCTACGGGGCCAAATTTGTTTCCAATGTGAAAGTGGGAAATTGCTGCCAGTTGAACTTTAACAGTTGAAGAACTTGCTCCCTGATGAAAGATTTGGGATCAAAAATCGAGGACTGCTGGAATAGGAGACGTAAAAGGATCCAAATTCCTATGCTCCGCCCAGATAGAAAAACGTTTCCATTTACTCTTGTAGACTTTCCTGGTAGAAGGCTTATGAGCGGCCACCAGGATAGCTTTAACTGAGGATGAGATACCGGCAGTCCTAGCCATTAAGGGAACTGGATCAACCAAGCCGAGAACTTGAGGTTGTCCAGGTCGGGGGTCCTCAATTCCAAGGGGTGAGAAATCAGATCCGGAAGGGGATCTAAGATCCAGGGAGGATGCACTAGATGAGACCGTAGGCATGGGAACCAGGTTTGACGACACCAGAATGGGGCTATGAGGATAACTCTGCTCCCCAACCGACGAGCTTTCTGCAAGAATTTTGTCATCAACGGAAGAGGAGAATAAGCATAAAGAAGACCGGACGGCCAAGCATGAACCAGAGCATCTCTGGGGTTTTCCCCTGGTGGGGGAATCAGAGTGAAAAACTCGCTGCACTTTGCGTTCAAAGGCAACGCAAACAGATCGCAACAAGGTTGACTCCATCTGAGGAAGATCTGTTTCACTACTAAGGGGTTCAGAGACCACTCGTAGGGTGAGAGGATAGTTCAACTCAGCTTGTCTGCTAGAATGTCTGACTGACCCAGTATGTGCGTTGCTATGAGAAAGCGGTTGGTGGATATCGCCCATTCCCACACTCTCATGGCCTCCCGGAAAAGTGGGTAAGATCTGGTTCCCCCTTGCTTGTTGATGTACCAGACCACTGACATGTTGTCTGTCTGAATTGCAATAGTCCCTAGAGGAAGAAGGGGATGGAGAGCCTGCAACACTAGAAGCACCACCCTCATCTCCGGGACATTGATATGCAAAAAGGTCTCTGTGTGAGTCCACGTGCCTTGGACGGCTCTGCCCATGCAATGCCCCCCCACCCAAGACGAGACGCATCTGTGGTCACTGTGACTTGGGGTGTGGACATGGAGAAGGGGCACCCTTCCTGGAGGTGCTTGGAATGGAGCCACCAAAGTAGAGATTCCCTGCAAACCCTGCTGAGAGGAATAGGGGCCGACAAGGGATCTAGTAGAATGGACCACTGAACCTGTAAGGTCCATTGGAGAATCCTCATATTCAGACACGCGAGCGCTGACAGGTTGATGGCCGCTGCCATGGACCCCAGAGCCCTCAGGACTAACTCCGCTGGAGGGGCTGAGGACTGAAGAAGAGCCAAAACGTGGAGGTTTAGATTGCGGAGTCTGTCTGACGTCAGAAAGACTTTGGACTGAATTGTGTCTATCCTGGCCCCTATGAAATCCAAGATCTGAGTAGGCTGAAGGGAGGATTTCTTGTGGTTGATCGTGATCCCTAGATAGCTGGCGAGATGTAGGAAATAGTCTCTCGCTGAACATAGTAAATGCCTGGTGGGAGCGGCGAGGAGCCAGTCGTCCAGGTAGGGAAAGACCTGTATATCCTGAAGCCTCAGGTGGGCCGCTACAACTGCCATGACCTTGGTGAACACCTTGGGGGCTGTGGTGAGACTGAAGGGTAGGACCCTGAACTGATAATGGCTGGCTCTCAGCCGAGAGCGGAGAAACCTCCTGGATCGCCTGTCCATTAGAACGTGGTAGTACGCATCCTTGAGGTCTATGGAGCACATCCAGTTGTTCTCCTGTAACAATGGGAGAATGGATTGAATGGTGACCATCCGGAACTTCTCTTTGGCAACTGACAGGTTCAGTGTGGACAGGTCGAGAATTGGCCGTAATTCCCCTGTCTTTTTTGGCACCAAAAAGAACCTGGAGTAAAAGCCTGATCCAGATTGGCCGGGGGGGACGTGCTGGATGGCTCTTTTTCTTAGTAGCTCTTTTATTTCAAAGGCTGCTACCTCCCTCTGATTGGGTGGTATATCGGGGAGGCGCCCCGACCGGGGAGGAGAACTTAGGAATGGAATTGAGTAACCTCTGGATATGATCCGGTGCACCCAGCGATCTGTCGTAATGGACTCCCAATGTGCTAGATGCTCCGAGAAGCACCCCCCGACTGCCTCCAGAGAGAAGCAGTCGGGCAACCCCTTGCTGCACGGGTCGATCGGAAAAAGGTTCCCTCGACCCAAAATTCTTCGGCCCACCTCTGCCGCTGGGCCGGCGTCCACCCTGTCCTCTTCTCCCTATGAAGGATGAGGGATCTGGAGCGAAACAGGATTGTTGGGATTTCCAGAACCACATCTTCTTCTGTCCTCTTTGGTTCCTGGAGAAGGACCTCTGAGGAGCCGAGAAGCGGATCCTGACGGCAGACGTTTTCCTGTCCTTCTCGCTCTGAAGTAGCATATCGCAGATGGTTTTGCCGAAATGCGTAGAACCGTCAAAGGTGGCGTTCGCGAAGGCCACCTTGAAGGGTTCCGCAAAGTCGCAGAGATGGAGCCAGGCCTCTCGTCGTAAGACAATGCCTGCTCCGCTGGCTCTAGCCGCTCCCTCCGTGGCATGGGAAAGAAGCTGCATAGAGTTGTTTGTGATAGACTTAAGAGTGGCCATTCAAGCCGAGAAGGTCCGCTTGTCCTCGGCCGACATGGACTCTGGGTGTGACCCAGCGTATTCTTTGATTAGGTCCCGCTGGAGACGTATCACGTGTGCCATATAGTTCAGCGACCTCACAGAGAAGGTTGCTGAAGCGAACATCCGCTTTCCGAGGCAGTCCATCGTCCGAGACTCCTTGTCTGGAGGATGTACCGAGGAACTCTCCTGTGCTAATTCCTTCTTGGTGGCAGCCGCCACCACCATGGCATCTACAGGGGCACCTTTGCTTCAAACTGTCCTGTCTGTAGGGGGGCTGAGAATCCTGTCCAGTCTCTTGGGTATTGGCTCCACAGTGTCCGTCTCCTTCCATGCCCTGGTAGTTATGAGGTCCACCAGGGGATCAGCGGGAGGGGACACCCAAGAGGTAGATGGGCCTGCGTCGAATGCCTCCAGAAAGACAGACTCATCCAAGGAAGGTTTTTGGACTAACCACCCCCCCTCTAATACGAAGCATTTCCATAATGTCTCCAAATGAGACGTCCTCGGGGGGGGGGGTGACCTGGGGGAACCTTCCCCTTCCTCCAAGTCCGTGTCTTCTGTGAGGGACTCAGGTGAGTCCAAGTGCCTCCTCTTGCACTTTCGTTTGTGAGGGACCTACTTGGGGGGCTGTCCGAGGAGGGCTCACCAACAATGCCCTGTTCCTCTACAGGAACCATCTGGGACGTAGGCGCAGGCTGTCCCTGGGGCTGGATGATGGAAGACAGGCCCGTCTAAGAGGGAATGGTGGGTGGATCCATAGCAAGAGCCTGGGGCCTCGAATCCCTCGAAAGGACCCTCTCCATGATGTCGAACGCCAAGAGTGAGCTGCTCTCCCTAGGATCCAAAAGCAGCCCCCTTGGATCTGGCGCATGGATCGGCGCCGGAGATGACCTGATTGGATCCGAAAGGGTAGTGCGATCCGACCTCAACGGAGCTGAAGGCACACTGACCCCTCTGGATCCGACGCCCATCTCACGGCCCTGAGAGCTCGGATCCGAAAGTGGATCCAACAAGCTCGAAGGTACAGTTGGTGCTGAAGGAGGAAACACTGTCAGCGCCGACACCACCCCGGCTCCGAAGCTACTCGGATCCGACAGCTCCGAACCCCGGTAGCGGGTCGGAGAAGGAGCAATGGGGGCGAAAAATGGGGTTGAGCTTCCCCCCGGAGGGGGGGGAGGCAAGGGCACTCCCATCCGCAGCTGGGCCTGAAGAAATCGACGCATCATCCGGTCCATGTCTGCATTGGATAAACTTCTTGTTGACCTGGATGAGGCTGCCAAGGCTGGCCGGGAAGGCCGCCTGGACGACCTCGAAGGTGACCGGGTCTCCTCCTCTGGCTCCGGGGAGAAACGTGGAGAACGAAGCCTGGAGGGGGAAGACCTGGAGACCTTAAGAGGGGAGGCGAGCTGCTTAGACGGTGGGGCCGAGAGAGATGAATCGGCCCGCCTCTTGTGGCTATGATGCCTGTCCCTATCACGCCCCTTGTCTTTCCTATCCTTTTTCCTGGAGTCTCTTTCCTCCTGAGCCAAAGAAGGAGTTTGAATCCCAGCCAGGGGAGCAGGAATGATCGTTGGGGCAGCCGCGGTTGGCGCCACAGAGGGGGAGGAGGATGAAGCCGAATCTGGGGGCAAAAGGCCCGCAAGGACTAGCTTAGTTCGCCTATCCCTCAAAGCCCTGGGGTTGAAGGCTGCACAGATAGTGCAGCCTGACGAAAGATGATCCATGCCCAGGCAAATAACGCACCGAGTGTGGCCATCCACTGGGGACAGCTTACGGCCACACTCGGAGCATTTAGAAAAAATTGCTTTCGGGCATTCAGACATTTTGAAGAGAACAGGCCCACACGCACACACCTTCACACACAGACAGAAGGGGGGAGGGAAATTAAAATCTACACTAAACTAACGATAAAACTACTCAACTAGATTAAGGGAGAAAAGGGGTACCACACACTAAAAATACAGAGATTTTAAAGGTAAAAAAGTTTAAATTTCTACTTCAACTCACAAACCCAACGCTAGGAGCTTGTTCTCAGATGCTTCAAGAAGCCGTGGCAAATGAGATCTGAGGGCTAGAGGGAGGTAGCAGGGCATTATGGGTAGGAGAGGAGCTTGGAGCTCGGATCTTTTGCTAGGAAAGCTGCCGGCTCAGATCCTATTCGGATCCGATACCCACAGGTTGCTGATCAAATGAAGTCAACTACTTCAGATCATATATTTTTTAAAACAAATAGGCTTGAAAAATAAGACAAAATTTTGAAAAGCTTGAAAATCCTAAGTTTGTTGCATCTGCAAAGATATTAACTTTTTCCCATTAGCAAAGGCTCAGAGTGGGAGACATTAAGTGTGCAGCTGAAGGCTGCTGGCCACGGAAATTCTGTGCATTGTATTTGTGTGAAACTTACAAAGATTCCTTAACACACTTTCAAAGTAGTTAGCTGTTTTTTTCATTGCTTACTACTTTTACATAGAGTTGAGTTGCCTGCATGTGTATGCAATTAATCTTGAGAACTCTGAGGGAAATGCACAATTAAAAGTTACAATGGCAAGCAGTTCAGTGAAAAATGAAGTCTAAAATGGTGAGAAGTGAATAAGCAATAGTAGCCTCCCAATCAACATTAATACATTTAATATATCAGTGCAGACTTTAGTTTTTTAAAGGTTATTAATGCATCTTTTCTTTGGGCTAAAAGTTAATCTTTTCTGAAAGCACTGAAGCAGTTTTTCAAATCTGGGAGGGAAACAGGGATACAAAAAGAACAGACATCAGTCAGTATAAGTGGAAACCCAGGCTGTAACATGCACTTTAGCATGAGTAACCTCAATTTAGAGTATGTTATGCTTGTGGGTGTTGCTGTTGAGTTGAGGCAATTGTGCCTATCTGGAGGGTTAAAATTCAGCTATTGTAAAAGTACAATGTTTTCTGTGTTTGTTTTATGCTAAGAGGGGAATGGGGTAATTTTACAATGTATTTAGTTTTTTGTTTGAAGGTGTTCAGTAAAGCAAAAAGCCTTGAAAAATATGACATAGGTTCAAATGGAGATGAGAAGAAACTGTATAAAAGCTCAGCTTGCCATACATTAATGTGTTCATTAAGTGAAAATCTGTAAATACACATTCAAAAAAACTGACATGTATAATAGATGGAAACAATATTTTTTTACCATGGTAGCAATTCCATGCATATGATCTTGAAATGTAAATTGCCTTACAGGTATAGACAACAGTGATAACAAGAGGCAAGAAAGGCAATAACGGTAGACTACAGTAATAAGGGGCTATTGGCAAACTAGGAGGATTATACTTGCATGTATTTACATTCCACTTAAAACTGCTATCATGCAGCTTAAAAAATTAAAAAGATTTGGGGAGAGATAATCAGCTTTCAGAAGGAAATATTACTTATAGGTGGGGAATGGAACTTGTTTTGCAATAGTGAGGATGTATCAGGACGGACCAACAAGGAAAATATATCAAAAGATCGTAGATTTCTGAAGAAACATAAGAAATATTTGGTGTGGAAGACATGAATGCAGTAGTAGGAACTCAGACAATTTACATTTTACTCCTCAAGTTACAATAACTGTGCTAGACTAGATATAACTTTTAGTTATGTACTTACCATAACTTTGGATGTATGGGATCCATCTCGCCTACATTCATAACTGATGGGATCGGCTCCGACTCGGCCACTATATAGTAGAACGAAGTCTCTAATTGGCTGGGCTAACCCTTATCCCATAATGCACCACGCCTGCTTCCCCAGATCTTGTTTGTTTGCTTTTTATATCTACATCCAGGCACAGAAACATACCAGCAACTGTAACAAACTAAAGTCCTTCAAGAGAAGAAACTCAGTAAGTAGCAACATTCCCTCTAAATCCAATGGGAAGGGGGAAGGAGGGTGGGTACGTATGAATGTAGGCGAGATAGATCCCATACATCCGAAGTTATGGTAAGTACATAACTAAAAGATGTAATGGGATCCTATCTCGCCTACATTCATAACTGATGGGACAGCATCCCTAGCACCTAAATCCTGGGTGGCTCATTGGAAAACACTCCTGAGAACTGTGGAACCAAAGGAAGCTCTACCTCGAGAAGCCACATCTATCTTGTAATGAGAAATGAAGGTGTGCGGAGAAGTCCAGGTAGCGGCCGCACAGATATCATCTATCGATAATTTGGAGTGGAATGCTACAGAAGTAGCCATTGCCCTGGTAGAATGAGCCTTGAATGGGAATGGTAGCTCTTTGCTGGACTGTGAATAAATGAAGGAGATGCAATCTTTAATCCATTTGGCTATGGTGGTTTTAGCCACCGGTTGACCCAACCTATTTTCCGCAGGACACAAACAGCTGATCTGACTTTCGTGTCTGATTGGTCCTACTTAAATAAAAACGCAGTTGTCTGTGAACATCCAACTGATGGAAAATATATTCTGCGCTATTGGAGAATTTGGGAAAAAACACAGGGAGCTCCAAGGATTGTTGAATGCATAAGGGGGATGCTACCTTGGGCAAGAAAGAGGGATTTAACTTGAGAGACACTTTGTCTTTGTGAAAAGTCAAATAAGGAGGATTAGAACAGAGAGCCTGAAGCTCTGAGACCCGCTTGGCAGAGGTTATTGCCACCAAAAAGGCGGTCTTCCAAGATAAAAATTTTATATCACAAGTAGCTGCTGGTTCAAAGGGGCGGGCAGTTAAAGAGGCTAAAACCATATTTAGGTCCCAAGGGGGCACAGGATGGGCTATTGGGGGCCGAAGGAGCCACGCTCCTTTAAGGAAAGATTTGCAAAGCCTGTTTGCCATTAAGGAAGGCTCAAAAGAGACATGAAAATTAGAGATAGCCGCCAGTTGGACTTTAATTGTGGAAACTGAAGAGCCCAAATGAAACAAAGAAGCCAGGAATTCTAAAACCTGAGGTACTGGGGCGGTAAGTGGATCTATACCTCGTTGCTGGGCCCAAAGAGCAAACCTCTTCCATTTGCTGGAATACAGTTTAACAGTGGAAGGTTTGTGAGAAGAGGACAAAATGTGGATGACGTTTGGAGAAAGAGAGTTATCTCTGATTAAGGTTGGAAGTGGAGTAACCAAGTGGCCAACCTCAAGGACCTGAGGGATGGATGAGACTGTCCCAACTGATGAGTTTTCAGGTTGGGCACCATGTCCAGAAACCATGGGCCTTCCACCGCATACCTCAGAAGGAAGGGGAACCAAACCTGACGAGGCCAGTGTGGAGCGATCAAAATCATGTCGCTTCCTAGAGAAATTGCCTTCTGTATCACCTTTGGGAGAAGGGGAACCGGAGGGAAGGCATAAAGTAGACCGGAGGGCCAACTGTGAGCTAGAGCGTCCCTGCGAATCTGCCCCTGAGAGGGAGTCAGCGTGAAGAACTCCCTGCATTTCGTATTGTGAGGACTGGCGAACAAGTCGCAACAAGGGAGGCCCCACTTGGCGAAGATGTTTGCAGCCACCCTGTCATTGAGGGACCACTCATGGGGCAACAGGAAAGTCCTGCTCAGCCTGTCTGCAATCACATTGGATTTCCCCGGAATGTGCGTTGCCACTAGGAAACACTGGGTAGAAATCGCCCAATGCCACACTCTCATGGCCTCTCGGCAAAGAGGGTAGGACCTGGTTCCGCCTTGCTTGTTTATGTACCAGACTACTGACATATTGTCGGATAGAATCGCAATAGTACCCCGGGGAAGAGCATGATGAAGTGCTTGCAACACCAGTAGCACCGCTCTCATTTCCAGGATACTGATATGTAAGTGCGTTTCGTGAGCCTGCCACGTGCCTTGGACAGCCCTGTCCAGATAATGCCCCCCCCACCCTATCTGGGAGGCATCCGTGGTCACCGTGGCGATGGGAGGCTGAAGGGCAAAGGGTCGCCCCTGGTCCAGGTTGGACCGAAGCAGCCACCAACATAGGTCCCGATGGCAAATTTCCGTAATCTGAACCAAATGGTTCAAAGGGAGTTCCTGAAAGGACCATTGAACCGACAGTAGCCATTGCAGTGCCCGCATGTGTAGCCTGGCTAAGGGGACTAGAAGAATAGTCGAGGCCATCGTGCCCAATAACTGCAGAATCAGTCTGGCCTGAACTCGTGATCTGGGTAACAAGGTTTGAACCTGAGACTGCAGGACCTGAATCCTTTCTACCGGCAAGAATGCCCACATTCTTCTTGTGTCTAACTCTGCGCCTATAAAGGTAATACGCTGAGACGGCTGCAGCACAGATTTTCCCCAACTGAACGTGATTCCTAGTGAATGACCCAAACTGACTGTGGTCATAAGCCAACTAATAGATGCTTGGAGGTGGCAGTAAGGAGCCAGTCGTCTAGATAGGGAAACACTTGGAATCCTAGACTTCTCAAGTGAGCTGTCACTACTGCCAGACACTTGGTGAACACCCTGGGGGCTGTGGTGAGACCAAAGGGCAGTGCTCGGAACTGGAAATGACTGGTTCCCAGGCGGAAGCGTAAGTGACTCCTGGACTCTTGACTTATCAGAATGTGATAGTAAGCATCCTTGAGATCTATGGAGCACATCCAGACATCCTTCTCCAATAACGGGAGAATGGACTGAAGGGTGACCATTCGGAATTTGGATTTTTTAATAAACGATTCAATGATCTGAGGTCCAAAATGGGCCTTAAGTCCCCTGTCTTTTTTGGCACCAAAAATAGTCTTGAGTAAGTTCCTGATCCGATCTGGTTGGCGGGGGCAGGCTGGATGACTCCTTTTCTTAGCAGCTTTGAAACCTTGACTGCTGCTTGATCCCGCTGACTGGGTGGCACATCCGGGATTTTCCTGATAGGAAGAGGGGGGATCTTGATGAAAGGGATGAGATAGCCTCCGGTTATGGTTCGGATCATCCACTGATCCTTGGTGATAGATTCCCAAGCCTGCGGGTGTTCTGCAAAGCGACCCCCAACTGGCTCCGGAGATGTGCAGTCGGGCCACGTCTCAGGGACGGTGAGCGTAGGATGGACCACGAAAGGAATCGCGGTCTCCAGAGTTATGGGGACCTCTGCCGCCTCTGGGGCGGCGTCTTCCTGAATCCACCCCCCCTGTCTCTAGAGGGGGGATCACTCGGTGGAGTAGGGAAAGACCTTTGAGATTTTCTGAACCACATTTTCCCTCCTCTCTGGGCCTTGGGGTAAGGTCTAGAGGGAGCGGAAAAACGGGCCGCCACGGCAGTCAAGGTCTTGCCCTCCTGCTCGCATCGAGTCAGTGTGTCCTTCACCTTGGGTCCAAACAGGGAGGACCCATCAAAGGGGGCATCGGTGAAGGAAGACTTAAAGGCCTCCGCAAAGGGACACAAGCGTAACCAGGCGTGTCTTCTAAGAGCCACGCCTGTTCCCGCTGCTCTACTCGCCCCTTCGGCCGCATATGTGATGAGCCTCATGGACGAGTTGACTATCAAAGATAGGGTAGTCATCTGGGAGCCAACAGTTTGGGCTAACGCCTCAGGAAGATTACTCGTAAGAGACTCACCTAACTCTTTGAGGAGGTCCCTTTGGAGCCTGGTAAAATGACAAAGATAATTCAGCGACCGCATGGTAAAGGACGCTGAAGAAAGGGTACGCTTCCCGTACCTATCCATGCTCCTGGAATCCTTATTAGGAGGGTGAATAGACGTTGAAGCCTCTGCCACGTCCTGCTGAATGGCAGATGCCACCACCATCGCATCTACTGCAACTCCTTTGGTCAAAAATTCCTTTTGAGGAGTGGCTGAGAGGAACTTGTTAGGCCTGGTGGGTACCGGTTCCACAGAGTCAGGGTGTTCCCACACCCTTCGAGAAACTAAATCTAGCAATTCATCGAAGGGTGGAGACACCCAGGAGGCGGAGGGCTGGGCCCCAAAAGCCTTGAGGAAGACTGACTCCTCTGCGGAAGGGGTTTTGGACTGCCAATCGCCTCTCTGTCTCAGGATCTCGAGGATATCTGAGAATGAGACGTCATCCGAGGACGATTTCGGGGACCCCTCCGCATCATCGAGGTCAGTATCTGATGTGATAGACTCATCCTGGGAGTCAATGTGCTTCCTCTTGCACAATTTTTTCCTTGGAGGTTCATCTGAAGCGGATTCAGAAGGACCTCCCGGGAGAAGGGAACCCCCCAAGGGGGTATCCTCAGGTCCTGGGGCCCCGCTGTCGTGGGAATGAAGCACACCAGAAGCACCAGTTCCCAAGTCTAGGGACGGTGAGGTAGAGACCTGCTGAGCCGGCAAGGACATGGCCAGTGCACTCCTCATGGCCTCAAAAGCAGGACCTCCAGACTTTACGGAGGACACTGGCTGAGAGACCACGACAGTATCGGGTATCCCTGCGGCCGACGCTCCGAGGGGAAGACTAGGCACCGAAGCTACCAGTTCCAAAGTGTTCCCCTCAGCCCCGACAGAGGAAGTCCTGGTACTGAACCCTGACGCAGGGTAGGAATGATGGTCGGCACAGAGAGGCTCCGAGGGAGTCTCGGTTCCGACTGGACAACTCTGCTCCGCTCTACCATCACCGACTCCAACGGCTCCGAGGAGGTTGGAGGAGGAATCGGGTGAGTCGAAGTGGGGACCGGCTCCGGAGCCGAGTGGGCTGCAGCCGAGACCATTTTTGCAAAAACCGGGGACTGGAAAAGCCTCTGGATAACTCTGTCCAAATCCGAGTCCGACAACCTGGAGGATTTAGAGGAAATAGATGGGGGCCGAGACGACTTCTCTCTCGGCTCCGATAGACCAGGGGACCGGCTCCGAAATGGCTCTAACACCATCGGCACTGGATCCGGAACCGTATGAATAAGCATCGGCGCCGAAGGGGACTTCGGGGCCGAGGGAGGAGAGTCTGAGCTGCACACCTCCAACGGCTCCGAAACCAAAGGAGCCGAAGCAGGTGATTCGCCTCTCGATCCCCCAACCTGCGGCTCTGACACCAATGGAGCCGAGGAAAGAGATATCGAGGCAGACCCTTCCACCCGAGGCTCCGAAGCCATTGGAGCCGAGGAAGAAGAGGTCGACCTATGCTTCTTGGAAGTCGGTTCCGACGGACTGGTCGGAGCCGACGACCTTTTCTTTTTAGAAGATGGAGAGGAAGGAGAAGCCAAAGCTTCCTCAAAGGAGGGCTTAATAAGGCCCTTAAGGATCAATTTATTTTTACGTTTTTGAAGGACCTTAGAGGAAAAAGCATGACAAACACTACATGTTTCCTGCAAATGTTTCGGTCCTAAACAATATACACAAACAGCATGACTATCAGTAATGGACATTTTGTAGTTACACTTGGTGCACTTTTTAAAACCAGACTTCTGCTCTTTCGACATCCTATCACCCAACTGTTTTACCACAATGAAAAACAACCTAAGTAGGGCACGAGCCCTTTGACTCAAAACGGGACTGGCCCGAGATTCAGCACACAAAACGGGCAGAAGCCCTCTAACTTAAACGGGCTTAGCCCGATAAAACAGAACGTACAGCAAGACAAATTCAGCACAGCCACACACAAATAAGGGCAAGGGCCCTCTAACTTAAACGGGCCTTGCCCGGTAAATAGAAAAAAATACCAATCACACCAAAAAGGTTCACACACACATGAAAAGGTGTTAAAACAGCTGCTTGTTAAATTTGTGAAGAAAACCTTAGGTCAAAAGAAAAAAATGTAACCAAAAAACTACTTAGCTCCAGCCAAGTCGAGACCACGTCTAGCTTGAAAAGTGGCAAACGAGATCAGTGGAAGCAGGCGTGGTGCATTATGGGATAAGGGTTAGCCCAGCCAATTAGAGACTTCGTTCTACTATATAGTGGCCGAGTCGGAGCCGATCAGTTATGAATGTAGGCGAGATAGGATCCCATTACATCTTATATTTCACTGGAGCATGTGCATTTAATTGAAATCTTTGACACACATCCAGTAACGATTTTGGATCATGTGCCAATAAGAACTTAGACAAAAATGTAAGGTAATGAAGTAAAAATGACATACTGGCACCTCCCCACCTACTTGTTAAAAAGACAAATATTTAAGGAATGGGTGGTGGAAATTACCTGAGAGTTATTAATGAAGATAGAAATTTCTTCAGAAATTATAGCTAGAGAGTGGGATAAAATGAAATTTGAGTTTAAAAAATAGGTTAGAAATAAAGAAACAGAGATATGGTTCAGAAGTATCAAGAATTATTTAGAGGGACTGACAGAAGTTAAAATATTACAGAATAAGGGGAATCTCAAAGAACAAGAATAGGCACAACTACAGAGTGCTAAAGAGAAAATAAGGGAGTATCTGGATAGTATGCATGAGTTTAGAAAGACTGTTGTTAAGCAACTGCTTTTGACAATAACTCTAGAGCACAAAAACTTTTAGCACAATGACTTAGTTAACAGTAAGTAGAAAGGGTTGTTGGCAAACGTAGTGAGCCTCTAACAAGAAAAATAACCAGTCATCCTGTAGTGGTACTAGAGATACGTTAGAAATTTTATGAAAATTTCTATAAAGCAGGAAAATGTGGAAATCAAAAAAGAGCACAAATGTTAAATATTTATGGAAGACACGTATGTCAAAGTTAGAAGTAGATAAATGTTAAATATTTATGGAAGACTTAAGTATGCCAAAGTTAGAAGTAGATGAGGCTCAACAATAAACAGTTAAAATAAGAGAAAATGAGATAAAAATGCTGTTGTATAATCAATCTGCAAAAAAGTCTCCAGGAAAACATGGTACTCCTGTGGAAGTTTGGAAGCTAGGAGGGAAGAAAGTTATAAAGATCTGGAATGTTTTAACAGTATTTTAAAAGGAGGAAAGCACAAACATCCTGGATGAAAACTGTGAAACTGCAATACTTAAAGATGGTACAGACACATCAGACCCAGCTGCATATAGGACTGTTTTAAACCACAATTATAAAGTAACATTTATAATAGCTAAAAGAATGGTACAGTTATTGCTAAAATTGACAGATATGGATCAATGTGGTTTTGTGGAAATTTGACATTAATAGATCAATGATGATCCAGATTTGCCTTAACACAGGGACTAGGCTGGGGGTGTCCTCTGTCTCCTTTGTTATTTGCTTTATATTTAGAGCCATTAAAAAAAAGGGACTCAGAAATTCATTGATATAATTGGTATGGTAATCAAGAAAAGATGGCTTTATTTGCAGACTACATTATTTTGCACCTCATAAAAACCAGAAAAGGGCATCTCAGTGTTGTGGAACATTCTGAGAAAGTTCCAAGTATTTTTGGGATACAAAACAAATGAAGATAAAACAAAGGTTATAGCTGTAAACTATGTACCTACATATGACACTGGTTCACAGCAATACCCATATTTATGGGAACATGATAAAATAAAGTATTTAAGAATATGGATTAAAATCTGTTATGGCAGCTAAGAATATGTGAGAAAAGATTAAACAAAAGATAATACAAAAAATATGAGAAACTGGAAGCTCTTATTTATGGATATGGGTAGCAGGATACAAGCAGTGAAAATATTTTTTGTCCCTTTGGTTTTTTATGCAGGTCAGGCATATTTTTTTTTCAATCAGACGAGAAGTTATGGACAGTAATTAATAAACAGATGAAGGATTTTATCCAGGACAGGAAGAAAGCAAGAGTCAAGAAGAATAAGTTAATTCTTGCAATAGAATAAGGTGGTTTAGATAACCTGACTTTATGGGATATCTCAGAGTTACAGAGTTGAGGTTGATATACATGACAAACAAAGATCTACAATTGCTAACCAATGCAGAAGGTACAATGAGGGTGCACACCACGAAACGAGAACACTAAACACAAAAATAATAAAATGCACCCAACGGAGGATCTTTAGATTTAAAATCCACAGTTTAATAAATTATTATTATTAAACCATGGATTTTAAACCTAAAGATCCTCCATTGGGTGCATTTCATTTTTTTGTGTTTAGAGATCTATAATTCAAAGTGGAAAGTGATGATGATGAAGCAAGGAGAAATTTCAAGAAATAAGGAGAGAATGGGATTTTAGACGCAGATTCTTAAGGAGAATAACAGCCATACAGAATATTATATTCATAAAGTAGAAGAAAGTATTATAAAAACTAAACCAACACAAGAATGAAGAAAGAAGATTTTGCCAATAGGGATGACTGCAATTAGAGTTATACAGATTATGCAAGAAGGGGCTGGAATTTATAGGAGAAAAGTGGCAAACATTTTTAAAAATATGTCAGTTATGTTTATATTTCTCTCAGGACACAGCCAGAAGTGATTAAACATGACTGAGAATGAGACTCAGAGATACACTTGATACTTACAAATACATATCTAAGTTTAATGCTTAGTAAGATTTTGCCATGCTATTCTTTTTTAAGCACTTCAATTAAGTTATCATTTAAGATGCAGGCACACATGCATTAACAGAAAAGGAAACAACCATATTAACATTTTTTATTTACATGCATTATACACTGCAGTTTTCTTTCTTTCTATGTAGTAAAAAGAAGTTATGTTCTTACCATAACGTTCCATGTGAGTTGTTCATCTCGCCTTTGTTCTTACACATGGGTTCGGAGCCGATCCTTCGGCTCCGAGTCGGCCGCTTTCCAAGCTCTAGATCTTTGAGAAGCTCGAGACACAGTCCCTATCCCATGATAATCTGCTGCCAAACCTCAGATCTAGTTTGCTGAACCCAGCAAGAAACACAACTAAGCAACCCAATACAACAAAGTAACTATTTACAATTAGTTAAAAGATAACCTGACTGACAAGAGGATACTAGTAAGATCAACCAGACCACCAACCATACCTGTTCTTCCAGAATGGAGGGGGAAAGTGGGAGGGAGTGTAAGAACAAAGGGGAGATGAGCAACTCACATGGAACGTTATGGTAAGAACATAACTTCTTTATGTGAAGTTGTTCAATCTCACCGTTTGTTCTTACACTTGGGTAGCATTCCAAGCACCCTAATCCTTGGCGGCTCACAGGAGTACATTCCTGAGAATGGTGGAACCAAAGGAAGCCCTGTTCCTGGTGGCCCTGTCCACTTTGTAATGAGTAATAAACCTATGAGGTCTGGACCAAGTAGTAGCTGCACAAATGGTGTCCAAAGGTAAATGAGCTGCGTGAGCTAAGGACATAGAAACAGCCCTGGTAGAATGAGCTTTCATTTCACGTTCTAAAGGTTGATGGGATGAAGAATATGCAAACTTTATACAATCAGAAAGCAATTTGGACAATGTAACTTTGGATACCGAAAGGCCCTTCTTATTGTCTGCATGGGAAACAAATAGTTGATCTGATTTTCTGAATTCTTTTGTTCTGTCCAAATAAAATCTCAATTGTCTATGAACATCAAGCTTATGCAACATGTATTCCAATTTACTGGCATGATGCCTGAAAAAAGTGGGAAGTTCAATGGACTGGTTCAAGTTCGCTTCGGAACAGACCTTCGGGAGAAAGGATGGATTTGTTCTTAGAGACACCCTGTCGGGGTGGAAGACCAAATATGGGGGCCTAATAGAGAGTGCTTGAAGTTCAGAAACTCTATACGCCGAGCCGAAGTAATGGCCACTAAGAAAATTGTCTTCCAAAAAAGGAACTTCAAAAGACAAGAAGATGCGGGCTCAAAGGGGGGAAGCATGAGTTGAGAAAGCACCAAATTTAGATTCCAGGGAGTAATCGGATGTTTGATAGGGGGTCGAAGGTGATGAGTCCCTTTCAAAAAGGCTTTACATAATCTGTGGGACATAATGTTAGAACCTCCGCATCCCACATGGAAGTTAGATATGGCAGCCAATTGAACCCTTATAGTAGCGGCTGCTGCACCACCGTGGAAAAGTAAAGTCAAAAATTCCAGAATGCTATGAATAGGGGCGATAAAGGGATTAATACCATGTTGAGAAGCCCAATGACCAAATTGTTTCCATTTGCCATTATATAGTTTCCTGGTGGAGACTTTATGAGAGGAAACCAGAATATGCTGAACCGCGGGAGACAAATCATGAGACCTGGCTACGTTGGGAAGTGGAGCAGCCAAGCTGTCAGTCGGAGGGATACAAGAGAGGGGTGAAGAACTCCCGACGAATGAGTCAGAAGGTCTGGCACTGGGTCCAGAACTCTGAGGGCTGTGATGAGACCAAAGGGCAGAGCTCGGAATTGGTAGTGACTGGCCCCCAAGCCAGAAACGCAAGTGATCTCTGGATGGCCTGGCCA
Organism: Protopterus annectens; assembly: GCF_019279795.1. Taxonomy (NCBI): domain Eukaryota; kingdom Metazoa; phylum Chordata; order Ceratodontiformes; family Protopteridae; genus Protopterus; species Protopterus annectens. The sequence continues at coordinate 919,088,856 of NC_056743.1, read as the reverse complement.
TTTTGATGTCGTAGTAGGCATCCTTGAGATCTATCGAGCACATCCAATTGCCCGTTTCAAGAAACGGGAGTATCAACTGAAGCGTGACCATCTGGAACTTTTCCTTTTTGACAAAGGTATTTAGTTTACTGAGGTCTAAGATGGGCCTCCAGTCCCCTGTTTTCTTTGGAACTAAAAAGAACCTGGAGTAAGATCCAGATCCTATCTGGTCCGCCGAGACTGGCTGGATGACTCTTTTTTCCAGCAGCCTTTGAATTTCTATGACTGCTAGATTCCGTAGACTGGGTGGAACGTCTGGGATACTTGCACGAATGGAAGGGGATTCTGAAAAGGGAATGATGTAACCTCTGGTAATTATGCTTTTTACCCAGGAATCTGATGTAATTCCTAGCCAGGCTTCTGGGTATAAAGCTAAGCGACCCCCGACTGCCTCCAGAGCAGGAGAGTCGGGCCTCCTCTCAGGAGCGCTGATAGGGCTTGCCAAGGAACTGCTCCCTTTCACCCTGGTTCTGTGGACCCCCTTTGCCGCCTGGGCGGCATCTACCATTATACCCCCCCTCCTCTGCCCCTGGAGGGGGGGTTCACCACATGTGTCCTGGAAAGCTCCTTGGGACTTCCAGAACCACATTTTTCCACCTTTCTGCCCTTTGGGGTATGGTCTAGTGGGGGTGGAAAAACGAACTCCTACGGCAAATAGAGTCTTTCCTTCCTGCTCACACCTAGTGAGTGTCTCTTTGACTTTAGGCCCAAACAAGGAAGAGCCATCAAATGGGGTATTAACAAAGGAAGACTTGAAGGCTTCCGCAAAGGAGCATAAGCACATCCAGCATTGTCTCCGCAGAGCTATCGCTGAACCTGCTACCTGGCTCGATCCTTTGGCTGCATAAGAAATGAGCCGCATGGACAAGTTTACAATGGAATTAAGGGTGTTAAGCTGTGCCGTCACTTTCTCTGAGACAGCATCATCTGTGTTGCCCTGTAGAGTATCTCCAAGCTCTTTGAGGAGATCTCGTTGAAGACAGGTAAAGTGGGTTAAATAGTTAAGCAATCTCATTGCAAATGTTGCAGAATTAAAGATGCGTTTCCCATATCTGTCCATCGTCCTGGAATCTCTATTAGGAGGATGAACAGAAGAAGAGGTCTCTGACATCTCTTTCTTGGTGGCCGCCGCCACCACCATGGCATCAAGCGGGGACTCCCTTTGTAAGAAAGGACTTATCCTGAGGGGAGGTGATAAATTTGTTGGGCCTCTGAGGGACCGGTTCCATGGAATCAGGAGACTCCCATGCCATCTGAGTGATCATGTCCATTAATTTGTCGAAAGACAGAGTAACCCAGGAGGTGGAAGGTTGAGACCCAAAGGCCTTCAGGAGCACTGACTGATCCTCAGTAGGGGTAAGGGAGTGCCAGTCACCCCTCTGCTTAAGTATTTCTAGGATGTCTGCAAATGAGATATCCACTGAGGGGGACTGTGGGGACCCTTCTGATTCCTCTAAGTCGGTGTCTGATGTCAAGGATTCCTGACGGGAATCCAAGTGCCTCCTCTTGCACAGTCTCTTCCTAGGGACTTCATCAGTGGGGGCATCTGATGAAGTCTCCGTAGAGCAGGGGTCACCCGATGGGGTTACCTGAGGCTCTGGGTCTCGATGCTTGGTAGGAACCTGTGATGTAGAGACAGAACGGGGCCCTTTAGGGAAGGAACAGGAAGGACTTGAAGAAGTAAAGGTCTTAGTAGACATGACCTTCCTCATGGTGTCGAAGGCACCAGTGTCTTGGTCCAAGGAGTCCACCGGTTCCGAAGAAGACAGCAGTCTCCTCGGGACCAAGACCGCGGGCTCTGAACCAGAGGACGGAGCCGAGCTCAACTGCGCTGAGGCCCCGAGAGGAAGAGGCGGAACCGAAGCTTCAGTTTGACTCTCCCCCCCCGGACCCAGCGAGAGAGTGTCAGCTCCGTGACCCTTCGATCGAAACCGAAGATGTCAAGTTCGACGGGGCTGAAGGCACCGGAATAGGCCTCGGTTCTGAGGGTTCCACAACTATCAGGTCCTCACCTTCCTGCTCCGAAGGTTCGACTGGTCTCGGAGGAGGAGTAGAAACTGTGACGGGGGGTGTCGGGCTTCGATGCCAGATGAGATGAAGCTGAAAGCAATTTGGCCAAGGCTAGGTTCTCCAAGAGTCTCTGCACCACACGGTCCACATCGACATCCGAGAGGGTCCTGGAAGAATGGGTTGAAGGAGCCAAAGAATCCACTGACCGAAGGATCGGAGACTTTAAAACCTCTGGTACCAGTTCCAAACTCGGGACTTGGCTTCGAGGCAAATGTTCGGTGCTTGGCTCAGAGGGCTGAGGAGCCGGCGACCGAATCATCCCCAAGGTGCTCGGAGCTGATGACATGGGCTAAAATGACACCTTGGAAGACTTCTACCCCTTCGAAGATTTGGAGGTCTGTTCAGACTTATCTAAAGCCTCTAGGAAGTCTGATTTTAAGAGGCCTCTATCGATAAGCTTTCTACACCTTTCCAGCATAACTCTGCCATTAAAAGGGTGGCAGATGGAACAGTCCTATTGCAGGTGTAAAGGCCCTAAACAATAAATACATAAAGTGTGGTGGTTGGTGATGGACATTTTCTGTCCACAGCCAAACCGCTTAAACCCTGATCTCTGTTTTTCTGATGTGTAAAAAATGAGAAACAGCACAATTGCTAAAGTTCAGATCCCTGAACTTTACAAATATTAAGAATACTAGCAATCACACAAAACGTTCAGATCCCTGAACACTCACTAACTCTACTTTGTAGCTATTAAGAACACTAAGAATCACAAAAAAAAAAAAAAAAACGTTCAGATCCCTGAACTCTATTCCACAAAAAAAAACAACAGACAGAATCACTGACAGAGGCCTGTCAAAAAACTCAACTAAGAAATGGCCAAAGGCCTAGGAGCAACCGCTCCTAAGAAAACACACAAAGCACATGCTAAATCTCTCAAAAAAACACAAACAATTAATATTTAGACAACTAGACTTATATGTATATATATATATATATATATATATATATATATATATATATATATACATATATATATATCAAACTATCACAGTTATAGAAAATTTTCTGTCAAAAGGCAAGAAAAAAAGAGTACTGGCCCGAGCTTCTTGTGAAGAGTGTGAGATCCGTTGCAGCAGCAAACTAGATCTGGGGTTTGGCAGCAGAGCATCATGGGATAGGGACTGTGTCTCGAGCTTCTCGGAGATCTAGAACTTGGAAAGCAGCCGACTCGGAGCTGATAGATCGGCTCCGAACCCACGTGTAAAAACAAACGGCGAGATTGAACAACTTCACAGCTACCATTTAGTCCAACATGACATAAATTGGTCAATTCCTGCCTTCCCTTAAACCTCAAACCTCCTCCTCCTCCTGAACAATTTTCTGTCAGTACTGTTCCCACAGTTTCCATTTGTTTCCATGTAATTCACTGCTTCCCTTTTTTAAAGATCCATCTTCCAGTTCTTTTATCTTTTTTTAATAATATTCAGTACTTCAAATAAAGTTGATTTAGACTTTGATTTCCATTTTCTAGTAATTGCTTTTTAGCAGCCAACAGAATTAAACTTAATAAGGCCTTACTATCTCCAGACAATTAGGATCTTGTGTCCCTGCTCAAAAGAATCATTTCCTTAATTACATCCACTTGCTCAACCAATATTTCTAGCAGATTATTCTGTAGGGAATTTTTATAATCTGCCAACTCATTACACTCCTAAAACATATGCTCCCAGTTACCTCTTTCTTCCCCATCACATCTTCAACGTCTGCTATCTACCTGAGGAAAAATGCACTGAAGCCTGCTTGGGGCATAAAAATTACCTATAAAAACACTATCAGATAAACATCTTAAACCTTCTGGACTTTGATCCATACTTGGGAGCTATATATATATATATATATATATATATATATATATATATATATATATATATATATGTATATATATATATATATATATATATATATATATATATATACACACACATATATATATATTCGTACTGCTCAAACTCTTAGATCAAGAAATCTGGACAAAGCCTAAAATAATGCGGGCACAAAGGCCCGATAATAGGGACAGAATTTAAATATTTCTCTTATAAACTTACAAATTTTCTAGAATAACAGGATTTGTGTTAACACGCATTTTTTGAAGTATACGAAGTTTGAAACTCAAATGTATGTCATTATGTAGTGATGTCAATCCTCCCTGCTTTTCTAGAAAAACACAAATTTTATGATGAACAGACCAAAAACCTGAGGCAAAAATCTAGACATTCTGCAAAGATCTGGGCAATTAAGAAATATGCCTCCCTTTGCTCACTTCTAAATTGCTTTTCCATTCTTTCTACAAAAACTCTTCTAACCTTCTCTGTTTGATTGTTAAAGTTATCATGCAATATTTCACATGCTCTACTAATTTTTTTAATCACAGCTTCTCTTCCTGATTCAACTAAAAACTCTATCAGAGAAGGTCTTTCTCATGAGATTCTCTATCTGTTTCTCTTTGCCTATACTCCTTGATATCAATCCCAGACAGGGAAGGCAGTCTATGGCCTGCAGTCCAAACTTATTCTTGGCATCTTTCCACTCTATTACCTTTAAATTATCATGTATAACACAGGCAATCATACATTTACATAAATGAAAACAAACCATACTGACAATTTTAGTTGCAGACATTATATATCATAAGCTATATTGACATAATTTAACTTGCAAACATTATATATCACTTATAATCTATTCAGTCGTCAGTCAAATATTACATAACTCATTCAAACCCTGCCTTCTTTTAAATCTCATTCCTCCTCTGCATGTATTGTTCCCACAATTCACATTTTTCTATGTACTTTGCTACTACCTATTTCTAAAGATACTAATTCCAGTTGTTTTACCTCTGTCACTACATTCACTTCTTCTCATACAGTTGGTTTAGACTTTGATTTCCATTTTCTAGTAATTGCTTTTTTGGCAACCACCATAATTAAACTCTGAAAGGCCTTAATATGTCTAGGCAATTCCGATACTGTACCATAATTCAAAAAATAATTTCCTTACTTATACCAATTTCTTTAACCAGTATCTTTGACATAGTAGTCTTCATGTAATCTTTAAAGTCTACCAGCCCATTACACTCCCAGAAAATATGTTCCCAATAACCTCATTCTTCCCCATCACACCTCCAACATTTATTGTCTAACTGAGGAAAATTTCTTTGGAGTTTACTTGGGGTATAAAAATACCTTTGTAAACACTTCCAAGCAAAGGTCCTAAATCTTGTAGACTTTGTTGAATATTTGAGAGACATACATATATTCCCCATTGTTTCTTTGTGAATTGCTTATCCAATCTCTCCTCCCAATCCTTTCTAACCTCCTCTGATTGATTCTTATAGTTATTGTGCAATATTTTGTAAGTTCTACTAATTATTCCTTTTGTAACAGCAGCTTTTGTTCTAGATTCTACTAAAAACTCTACCAGTACTGGACTTTTGCTTAGGATCCCCCTATTTCTTTCTTGTTGACTATACTCTTATATCAATCCTTGATAGGGAAGCCAATCTCTTGCTTGCAGTCCAAACAAATTCTTGGCGTCTTTCCATTCTATTACCTTTCCCTCTCTAATTATTTGCTCCCAGTACCTTGGCTCTTTTCTCAATTTTCTCCAATAAATTCCAGCCCCCTCTTTGCCTACTGTATGTATCCCTAACTATAGTCATCCCTACTGGCAGAATCTCCTTTCTCCATTCCCATGTTGGCTTAGTTTTTAGAGTACTTTCTCCTACTTTATGAATATAATATTCTGCATGGTTATTGTTATTCTCCTTAAGGACCTGCATCCAAAATCCCAGTCTTTCCTTGTTTCTTGAGCTTCCCCAAATTTCATCATCCATTTCAACTTTGAAAAATAGGTTTCTACTTGTGCTATGTATAGGAGCCTTAACTGTGTAGCTTTGAAATGGCACTTCAAATCAGGTAATCCCAAATACCTTGTTCTACTGGCAGAATTAGCTTATCCCACTGGACTCTTGTCGTCTTCCCCTCCCAGATAAATTCCTTCAGCTCTTTATTAATTGCTATCTATAACTTCTCCTCTGTTTGGTAAAAATATGCCTGACCTATGTATAAAACTAAAGGGACTAAAAACATTTTACCTGTTTGTATCTTGCTATTCATATTCTTATAGCACAGCTTCCACATTCTCAGTTTTTTATCTTTTGTTTAGTCTCAGATCCTTAGCTGCCACACCTGAATCCCTCTCTAGTTATTTGATCCCAATGCCTTGTTTCCTTTGCCAATTTTCTCCAGCTAATTGCATTCTCCTCTTTTCTATTTTCTGTACCTCTACTTGCAGTCATCTCTATAAGCAAGCTTTATTTTCTCCATTCTTGTGTTGGCTTAATTCTTAGAATACTTCCTGCTACATTATAAATATAACATTCTGTGCATTTTTTCTTATTCCCCTTAAAGATCTGCATCCAAAATCCCACTCTCCTTTATTTTTGAATTCCCTCCCTGCTTCATCATCATCACTTTCCATTTTTAAATATAACCATCTGCTTATGTTATGCATGTTAGCCTTAAGTGAGCATCTCTAAAATATCCCTTCAAATCAGGTAATCCTAAACCACCTTGTTCTACTGGAACGATCAACTTAATCAACTTAACTCTTGCCCTCTTTCCCTCACAGATACATTCCTTCAACTGTTTATTAATTACTGACCACAACTTTTCCTCTGGTTTATAAAAATATGCCTGACCTATGTATAAAACTAAAGGGACTAAAAACACTGTCTGTATTTTGCTATCCATATCCTTATAGCAGAGCTTCCAATTTCTCAGTTGTTGTGTTATACTTTGGTCTATTTCCACATATCTTTAGTTGCCATAACAGAAGCCTTTTTAATCGATACTCATGAATACTTCATCTTATCATGTCCCTATAAATGTGGGTATTGCTGAACAAAGTTATATGGATACATAATTTACTGCTACAGCCTTTGTTTTATCTTCATCAATGTTATATCCTGAAAAAACTTTAAACTCTCTCAAAATGTCCCACAACACTGATATGTCCTTTTCTGGATTTATAAAGTACAAAATAATATAATCTGTAAACAAAGGCAACCTTTCTTGATTACCATATCAATTGTATCCTTGAATTTCCGAGTTCTTTATTTTATTTGCCAATGGCTCTACAAATACAAAGCAAATAACAAAGGGGAAAGCTGACACCCATGCCTGGTAGCTCTGTTCAAACACAACTCATCACACAGGAAGTCTTCCACTTTAATTGCCTCCAATCCTTCACATAACCTTCGGATTAACCTTTTTATTTTATCAAAGAATCCAAATGCTTCCACTGCCCTACTCATAAAATCTTAGCTTACTATATCGAATGCTTTCTCTGCATCAAAACACACGAAAAACAGTGGTATTTTCTTAAATTCTGGATTGTTCTATTACTGTTATCTAATGTTTTCCCCCCTCCACAGAACACATTGATCCATACCTATTAATTTTGGCAACATCTTTGCCATTCTTTTAGGTAGTCAAAACAAATACTTCTATAATCATGGCTTAGAATTGAAACAGGTCTATATGAGACTAGGTCTGATGAGTCTTTACCCTCTTTTGGTAACACAGCCATCGCAACTATCTTCCAGGACACTGATGGTTCTCCCCACCCCCTTTTAAAATACTATAAAGGGTCTATATCATAATGACGAAGGTACAGAATCTCGAGTACCTGTTCATCAACACATAACTTTCGAACGCCCTTTTCAGCGAATGGCCACATCATTGATTTCTTTCCAAGGGAAAGAAATCGATAGGCCAACTACGCACGACACAATTTAAACACTATGAAGTGGGGGGTTTCGACCCCCACACCCCCCAACTAAATATACTAACTCTGAGATTGCACTACTGTGGGGAAAAAGGCAGATTTAAAACTATGGCCAACTGATTTCTTTCCCTTGGACAGAAATCGATGATGTGGCCATTTGCTGAAAAGGGTGTTCGACACTTATGTGTCAATGAACAGGTACACGAGATTCTGTACCTTCGCCGTTATGATATAGACCCACTATAAAACAAAATCTTCCAGACCTTTATCACTTTCTTCTCTCTTAACTTCCAAATTTCTACAGGAATACCATCTGTTCCTGCAAACTTCCCTGCAGATTGATTATACGTCACCATTTTATCTCGTCTCCTCTTATCTTAACTATTAGTTTTTAGGCTTCATCTCTCCCTACAGGCATAATTAAGTCTTCCATAAATATTTCCATTTGTGCTCCTTCTTGCTTTCTATATTCCTCTGGTTTATACAAATTATCATATTATTTTGGAGATCTCTCTAATACCTCTATTGGATCTTTGATTATTTTTCTTGTCCTAGGCTCCCTAAGTTTAGCAATAACCCTTTCTACTTTCTGTTGTCTAACTTGCTGTGCTACAAGTTTTTGTGTAATGGAGTTATTATCAAATATAGTGGCTTAAGAGCAATTTTTCTAAACTCATGTATATTATCCAAATATTCTCTTATTTTCTCTTTGGCATTCTGTAGTCATTCCTCTTCATGCTCAGTGAGATTCCCCTTATTTTGTAATATTTTAACCTTTGTTAGTCCTTCTAAATAATTCATATTACTTCTTAATATTATTCCATATATATTTATTTTTTTATTTCACCCTATTTTTAAACTACATTTTCAATTTATCCCACTGACTATTTCTTCTGAAGAAATTTCTACCTACCCTAATAACTCCCAAATAATTTTTACTAGCTACACACCAGTGCCTAATTTTTTCTTCATTACTGTCAAGTTTTTATCTTAGTTTTTATTCGTGTTTGATCTGAAATGGTTATTGGATGTGTGTTGAAGCTTTTAGTTAAATGCACATGTTCCTGTGAAATATAATTTCTATCCAGTCTAGCTCAGTTATTGTACCTTGGGGAATAATATCTAAATTCTGTCATAGTTCCTATTACTGAATTCACATCTTTCACATCAAATATTGTTATAAATTTCTTCAGATGTCTACACTCTCTTTTTATATTTTCTCATCTAGGTCCTCCTGATTGTTTGTGTCTTTTGGCTTTTCCCAGTTAGTGGTCGCCACAGCGGAACTCCGGTCTGCTAATGATTGGCAGTTGATTTTTTACGTACCGGCTTGCCAGGCCTGACGCACAACCTTCAACAAAGGTACGCCCATTCACGCATGTCTCAACGCAGAAGACGCTCTAACTGAGAATCGAACCGGACAGCGTCTTACTGTGAGGCGACAATGTTACCGCAGCACCACCACTCCTGATACATCCTCATATTGCAAATGAAGCTACAGTTCTCACTTATAAGTAACATTTTCTGCTGAAAGCTGATGTCTCCCAAAATTTTCTGAAACTCCGTAATAGCAGTTTTTTTGTGAAATATAAATACATTCCAGTGTAATCCTCCTCCCTTGCCATTAGTCCCTTACTAGCACAAATCTATCATTATTGCCGGTACTTACTTATTATCGCAACCAGATTTTTGCAATAATACCACATGTTTCCCGATTTTTTTTCTGACCTTTAGTGGTTTATAAGTGTTATATAGTGTGTTTCTTTTAACAATACATCTTTTTTTCTGCACTGTTTTCAATAAAATGTGTAAACCCCCCCCCCAAAAATAAAAATAGAAACATGCTGTTGTTAGTTTTTGCAGTTTACTGCCAGAGTGGTGAAGCTTAATTGAATAGTGCGCCGCCCGCTGAACATTCCTTTCCCTTTCTTTTTTTTTTTTTCTTCGTGGCAGCAAATGCTGATGAATGTAATGGTCATAAATGTGGGGTTTTTGGACCTTTTTCAGCTATATATATATCACAGCTGTGTTAACGATTTTCCCTGAGACTCGTACAGGTACAACAGGTTATCTGATGAATTAATTTTAGATGTGTTTCTGGGATTAAAACGTGTAAAACAACCCCCCCACCAAAAAAAAAATAAATACATGCTGTTGTGTTTCTTTATGCAGTTTACTGCCAGGGTGGTGAAGCTTAACTGAATAGTGCGCTGCCACCCGCTGAACATTCCTTTCCCTTTTTTTTTTTTCCGTGGCAGCAAATGCTGATGAATGTAATGGTCATAAATGTTTTTTTGGACCTTCTTCAGCTAAATCACAGACTCATATGGGTACAACACAGGTTATCTGTTTAATTTTAGATGTTTCCTGACATTTGTGCAATGCTCTCAGTCAGATTACAATAACGGTAAGCAAGTGGTATTATCGCAAAAATCTGGTTGTGATAATAACTTAAGTACCTTATTGTCTTTTTCTCCCTCTTCTATTACTATTGGAGCTCCTCTAAAAATTAGTGTTGTTACTACCTTTTTTCTTTGTCCTTGATATTCTGCTGAATATTCATTCTGAAGAGTTTTCTTTGTCAAATTCACATGCTGCTTCCCAAATGTGTCTTCTGCAGCACTGGTATTTATGCTCTGCATTACTTAATATAATTCAGTACACTTTTCTTTTTGTCTATACCTGTATGGTCACATATATTTCAAGATAGTATGATAGATAGAGCCATTATGATAAAAAGCTACTGTTTCTAATTATTATTATGCATGACCGTTTTTCCTGAATGTGTATTTCCAGCATTTGTTGTTCATGCACATGCTAATTTTTGGCAGAATTACCTTTTATACAGTTGTTTCTTCTCATCTCCATTTCACTCTAGGACTCACATTTCTCAAGACATTTTGTTTTAATGAAAACCCTCAAACAAGAAAAAAAAATTTTTTTTCAGAATACCTCTCATCTCCTATAAAGTTAGAACAAACACACAAAACTAGGTTCATTTTAACAGATGAAGTTTAACACTCCAAATATGTACAACTGCCAGATGCACCCACAGGCATACCCTAATCTAAAATTAGGGTTACCTATGCTAAAGGGCATATTATAGCCCATGTTCCCACTTACAATTGCTGTCTATTCTTTTTTCATGGCTATTCCCCCCAGATGTGAAAAACAGCTTGTATGCTTTCTGAAAACTTTATTTTTTTTAACCCTAAAGAAAAAGCTTATTTACTGTTCTATTAAATATATTAAAGTATTAAGGCTGCTAGGCTGCAGTAGTGTTGTCGCCTCACAGTCAGACGTTGCCCGTTCGATTCTCAGTTAGAGTGTCTTCTGTGTAGCGACATGCGTGACTGGGCGTTCCTTCGTTGAAGGTTGTGCGTTAGGCCCGGCAAGCCAGTACGTAAAAATCTACTGCCAATCATTAGTGGACCGGAGTTCCGCTGTGGCGACCCCTAACCGGGAAAAGCCGAAAGACACAAACAAAATTAAGGCTGCTAGGGAGGCTACAATTTCTTGCTAACTTGCCATAATTTCAAACTTTATATTTCACTGAATTGATTGCCATTGTACCTATACATTCTGCATTTCCCTCAGCAAAGAATGTCAGAACTCTCAAGATTAATTGTTTGCATCTGCAGATAGCTGGTCTCCATGTAAAAGTAGTCAGCAATGAAAAAAACAGCTAAGAATTTGCAGATGTTTGAAGGAGTCTTTGTAAAGTTCACTCAGAACAGAACACAAGGAATTCCTCTGGCTAACTGCCTTCAGCTATTGACTTCTTGTTTGTCACTGAACATTTGCTAATGGAAAAAAAAAACATGCCAATATTTTTCAGATGCAAGAAGATTATCATTTTTGTATGGCTTTCATCATTTTGCTTATTTTTTCAAGGCTACGTAACTTACAAAAATAATCTGTTTATAGTTTATGCCAAGGACATTAATCTACACATACACCTTTGTAAAAACAAGTGAAATTATCTTAGTTCTACTTATAATATAATCAGTACACTTTTACACCTCACCCCAGAAGTCTTGGTCACAGCATTATATTAACTTGTTGTTAAGGAATGTCTTGTACTAATTATATAATTAAAGATAACTGCCAAACACTTCATCCTAAACTTTTGCAATTAGGTCCTGACATGCTCTGCAAACCTCCAGCAAACATATTCAACCTTTCTTTAATTAGAAATACTATTTATATAGGTTCAACATGCTGACATCCTCCTCCTCCTATACAAAATACAAGAAATCCTACAGTACTTAGCAACTATCGCCCAATCTAAAACATCGATCCCTGGGCAAAAATGCTTGATGGGATTATCTGTAATTGGATGTTAGACTACATTAAAAAATACAATATTTTCACTGACAAGTAACATGAGTTCCACCCAAAACAGGGTACAATTTCAGCAATGTATTCTCTTGCAAATCTGAAAACCACCACCACTGAACAAGGTTCACTTATTGGGGCTGTACTCCTAGACCAAGAAAAAGGCTCCAAAAATATAGATCATGATCTTCTTATCGAAAAGCTTACAGAAAGTGGTCTCTCGGATGAGGTCTGTCACTGGTTCAAAACTAATTAAAAGAACATTGTTCTTTCGTGTCAAACAATGCACAGTCTGAAACCAGCTATTTTACTAAATGTGCTCCCAAAGGTTCTGTGTTAAGCCCAAATCTTTTAATTTCTCAACATATATAATCCACCTACATCCAGTTTAGACATCCTTCTCAGCTCAGATAACATTGTGTTAATTATAACCAACATTTCATATTCAAAAAGGATGACTGTAGTTTACTTCAAGCAAATTAAATCTATATAAAAAATTCTACATTCATGCCATTTTGAACTTCTAAAAGAATATATCACTCAACCCCATTTAAAATACTAGAGGCACATGCTACTCCTCTCCTACTGTAATAAATCAAAAATAGCTATGTATAATCTTAGATTGCACTCTTTCCTTTCATGATCAGACTGAAAGTTAAGCAAAAAATATCTCAAACCAATCACGTCTCATAAGATTTCTACTCTGTCCACTCAAGATGCAAGATGAGCCATAAAACTAAATGCACATATTCCAAGAATTAACTATGTATTACCGTTTGTTGCCCCCTAACTTCCCTTCACTTCAAGAATTCTTCAAAAAAAAAAAAAAAAAAAAAAAAAAAAAAAAAAAGCACAGAACAGAAGATTCTACAATACATCACTATATCACTTTGGCTAACCCACAACAACACTACTACATTTGCCATATTCAGTTGCTAAATGACTACAACTAACAGCAAGAGCAACATTTCTTCAAACCCATTCACCTGTAAAATCTTACACGAAAAAATGTATCTTCTGTTTAGCTGACAACTTCAGATCTCCCAGTCTCAACACTCCACAAGGATTCAAAATGATATGTTACAAATACCTATGCTCCTGCCTTTAATCTAGCTTTTGCAGAAAGATTGAACCAGCTTGCTTGAATAACATTCCACCCAAAATGTGAAATATTAATACATTTGCATTACTCAGGAAACATCTCAACACACAGCTGCAAAAATAGTACAAATGTCCCTGTTTCTATAGTGGGAGTAACACAATCTTTAGTTCTTATATTTATTTCAGTGGATACCTACTGATCAAGGGATTATGTGTGTATATAAGATACACATTATCTTATTCTTTTGTACCAATGCTATTTCTTTGTGCGATCTTACGTTATTATGTTAACACTATTCCACTTAGTAAACTTCTAATTATGTGTACGCATTAGCAATTTATATTTTACTCCTCAATGGTATCTTAACTGATATATCTGAATTAACTTGTAAACTCAGTAAAATTATCAATGACCCTTAAAATATTTACACATGTAAAAGCATGTCAAATTCACTGTAATTCTATGTATTGGACAAGTGTCTTACATGTTGAATCCTATTTGGTGCACAAACATTACACTGTTATCAATGTAAGTCAAAATATTCGCGTGTGCCATTTTAATACACATGTACTACTGTAACATTCTGAGTTACTGTCCTATGTAATATTGTAAATATCTAACTTAGTAGCTTGGGTTGTGAATGAAAAGGGTCTTTGGAGCAGTGCACTCATCCAGTTACTAAGTTAAAAACATAAGGACATATATAAGACGTACATACATACACACATAAACACAGAGATATGAAGGAGAAGTGAAAAAAATAAGGATTCTTATGCTGACATGGGTTGTACACACACACACACACACACACACACACACACACACACACACACACACCAACACACACATAAGCCCATGTAGCAGAACTGGTATGACAAGGACTTTTATACAAAACTGAAATGTAAATGCCTCATAAATCTGCAAAGCATAGGTGGCTTCCCTATACCTTCTCGAGCTTAAGAAAGACAAGTTGCCATCTGGTTATGTTCAGAAGCCCCCGGTTAGTGTTTTCCACAGGAAATCACCAACAGTGTGGTTTCTAAGTATACACTGGCAGTGAAGTAATTCTTAGGTGGATTTCTCCCTTCTTCGTGTTATGTGCAACCATGGAGTTGATATTTATAACTTTTGAATATGGGGAACTTGTTCCTCTGTGTGACCCTGACTTTGAAATTTTTGAAATCCAAGGCAACATAAATAAAATCAACTACCACTTCATAGTCTGCTAAAGTTTGCCCCCATGTCCCCCACAGATCATGACAGCAGCCTTAATGCTGTAACCACTGTTTCTATAAATCCTTCAATTACTATGCAATAAGCTGGCTCACTTGCACTACAAACAGAAAACATATGCAATATTTCCTTGACTATGTAAACGTGAGCTACCTAGATCAGATGGTAAACATCCCCACTAAGAGACAATATCCTGGATATGCCCTTACAAATTTTGCCCCCTTTTGTACAACTTCACACATATCATTTATCATCATCAAATCAGATCACATATTGGGCAATGCTCATATATAAGACTAGAAATACCTTTAAACAGATACACTGGCATTCAGAGATTTCTCAAAAGCAAATATTTTGCAGCTTCTTAGTGACAAAATAATTTTCACTGCAATCTTATCCAGACTTCACATAATCAAAGACTTTAACACTGTATTCTACTGTCACCTAAACAGTTGCGTAAACAAAGTAGTACCTATTCATACCTAATAATTGGGAACATTTAAAAGCAAACTCATGTAATGGAACACTCATATAAAACTCTACAATAAAGGAATAAAGTATTAAGTTCTTAGAGGTGGTCAGATACTCACTATCTTAACCGGGTCTATATTATATGAACGAAAGTTCATATGAGCGAACGCTCTAACGAGTGAAACTCCCAGACATCGAAGTGCATGTTGTGGTATTGCAGTACAGTGAAGATTGGAGTTTTTGCCCTTTCCTCACTGTAGTGCGATCTAGGAGTTGGAATATATATTTAGCGGGGTGTGTGGGGGGCACAGCCCCCCACAATATTGTTTTCAATGTCCTTGATTTTCGCTCAATGAGCGTTCGCTTATATGAACTTTCGTTCATATAATATAGACCCTCTTAACCAGATACGCAAATGAGCTAGCAAAGAACTTAAGGCAGCAGTCAGAAAACACAGAGCTGATTATGAACTCAAAATGACCCCAATATCAAAAGTAAATGTAAATGAGTAAATCCTTCTAACTATGTTAGAAAGTTACAAAACAACACCCACCACTGTTCAGAATTGATTTACAAGGATACCACATATTCTGATCCCAAGGAAATAGCTGACGTCCTAGTTGACAAATTTAGTCTAAACTTCACCTCATCCACCATCCTATCCATCTCCCTGATTTCTCAGTCTCTAACACCTCTTAGGATTAGTATGGAATAACACTTAGGAACACTTGCTTAAACAAACAGCACCACATCCATTGGTCCTGATAACATACCAGGAAATATAATAATCATCACTAAGTATGGCACATCAGCACCTTTATTAAAACTCTTTGACAAGAGTCTTGCAACTGGCTACACCAACAAAACATGGAGAACAGCGTTCATAATATCCCTACATAAGGAAGGTCCAACCACTGACCGTGATAATTATAAACCCATTAGCCTTACCATCTCTGCAGTTAAGCCATGGAATGCATCATTTCCGACCTCATAAATCCACACATTAATAATCTCTCAGCCATGGGTGTACATAATTTGGTTTTCCCAAAGATAAACTGTGCTTTCTTAACCATCTAAACTTCTTGAAAGGGTAAATCAAATAACTGATAGTAGTTATGAGCTGCACATGGTATAATTAGACCTGACCAAGACATTCAGTACTGCCCCCCCCCCCCCCCCCCCATGCAAATATCATTGACAAACTGGTAAACCTAAACCTCAATCCTTATGTAGAAAGGTGGACAGCAAATTTGCTGTCAGACAATACACGTCATTAGAATTGCAGTTTACACCTTAGTATGTAAAATATCACTCAGGGGGTTCCCTCAAGGCTCAGTGCTGGGTCCTCATCAATTTAGTGTTTATTTCTCTGATATGCAAGCCAATAACCCAAGTGTCTGGTTAACAAAACTCACTAACTATAAACTAGGGGTTGTTATTCACTGACTTGAAGGTACTCCATGATGGGATGGGCTATGCAAACAGCTGGTGCAAGGACAAAGGCTTCAAATTAAATGAGAAAAATGCAGACTACTCCATTTTGATAAAAACAATACTTTGTCATCATATTGTATAGATAACATACCCTTTAATATTAAGAATGGCGCTATCATTAGAGATCTATGTAACCTTGTGGATGACATCCTGTCCTTTGATCATCATGTGTTTATTGAAATTAGAAAATCCTTCTGTTTGGCCTAAATAATAAAAAAATAGCATCTCACCCATAACCAAATAAGTCTTATTTCCAATGTACTCATTTCTTATCTGCCCCATCACTGAATATAATGCCACCTTTTTTTGTACTCACCAAAACATACCATTCAGCTGGAGAGACCTTAAAGGTTCATAGTCAAAACATCATAGGCCTCAGGTCCACTGGTTATCTTGACTGACTGATCACCTCCTCTCTGTAGTTTTCTCCCTAAAGACTCCTCTATGGTGATGTATGCTTGGCCTGAACATCACCTTCCTAGACCTACTATGTCTTCACAAAATGCACACGTTCCATTTGTGTTGTCCATTTTCATTTATTTTCGACATATGGGTTTGAGTCTGAGCATTGGAACTGACTTGGCCGTCACTACAACTCACAGAAGCCAAAAACTCTTGAGCCTAACCCTTACCCACAATGCTCTTTTACATGTTACCTCAGATCGAGTTTGGAGAAAGACAGACAGAGTGACAGAAACCCAAAAACGTTCACAGAGTCCATACCTGGAATTATATAATAATAACAGAAGTGGCATATGTCCATTATCTGAACCACTAAAAATTTAACGGCAGGGAAAAAAGGAGGATGGGGAGTCGAGGATAAATGAAAATAGACAACAGAGATGGAACTTTATGGTAAGTACATAACTTCTTTATCTGATGCTGTCAACTTTCATTTTATCCTTCACATATATATAGGACAGAGTCCCCAGCTACCTTAGGTCTTGGGTGGACTTAAGGAAGGATATTGCTAAGCACCACAGAACCAAATGACGCTCTTCCCCTGGAGACCAAATCCAATTTGTAATGAGTAATAAAGACATGAGGAGTAGCACAAGTTGCTGCTGCACAAATGTCATCCACTGAAGCTCTAGACTGAAAAACTGCTAACGTAGCTACTGCTCTTGTAGAATGAGCCTTTAAAAGCCTAGGCAATTTAATTTTCTTTATATTATAGCTAAAAGAAATGCAATCTTTGAGCTATCTGGCTAGTGTCACTTTGGTCACTGGTTGGTCAAGTCTTGTAGGTGAAAATGGCACAGACAGTTGGTCGGATTGTCATATATTATCCGTTCTGTGTAAATACAAGCGTAATTGTCTGTGAACATCTAATAAATGTAAGCAGTATTCACCTCTGTTAGCAAAACTGGGAAAATATACTGGTAAATTAATAGTCTGATTAATACTGGTCTCTGACATACCTTTGGCAAAAAGGAAGGATTGGGTCTTAGTGGCACTCTACCTTTGTGGAAAAATATATAAGGAGGTCTACAGGATAAGGCTTTTACTTCTGAAATCCTTCTGGCAGAAGTTATTGCTGCTAAGAATATAGTTTTCCACAATAAATACTTTAGATCACATTTAGCTGACGGTTCAAAAGGAGATTGAACAATGGTTTGTAGCACTAAGTTCAGATCCTAGGGTGGAGTAGGATCTTTGTAAGGTGGTTTTAGCAACAGCGTTCCTTTCAAGAAGGCTTTGCAAAGTTTATGAGAAACCAGAGAGGAGTCTTTACAATCATTATGGAAATTAGAAATAGCTGCCAATTAAACTTTAATGGTAGAATGTGAAGCACCTGGCTTGAAAAGTGTAGCTAAAAATTCTAGGCTTTTATCAATGGGCGCTGAAAAGGGATCAATATTGTTGTCATGAGCCCAAAAGGTAAAACTCTTCCATTTACTAGCATAGAGTTTACGGGTAGCTGGCTTATGAAAGGCTAAGAGTATATGATGTACTGGGGAAGGGAGAGAGAGTGATGCCTGCCATTTAACAGAACTGGAGAAACCAACCTGTCAGCTTGAGATTTACAATGTTCAGATGGCTTAATCCCTCTAAATGACATAAAAGGTTTGGAACTGGGTCCAGAATCCAAGGCTGTTGAATCAAATAAAGGCAAAGAAAGGGGAACCATATTTGTCGAGGCCAATACGATGCAATGAGGATTACTTTGCTCTTCAACCTGATTGATTTCTGTAGAAATTTCAGAATTAGAGGAATTGGGAAAAAGGCATACAGCAGTCCATGGGGACAAACATGGAGAAGAGCATCTCTCGGTGACTCCCGCAGAGGGGTGGATCAGGGCAAAGTAGTTACTGCACTTGTTGTTTAGGGGAGAGGCAAACAAGTCGCAGCAAGGTAGGCCCCACTGATGGAAAATCCTTTCCGCCACTTTTGGACTGAGAGACCACTCATGAGCGAGGAAAATACACCTGCTTAGTTTGTCCACTATCACACTGGAACTCCACATAATGTACATTGCTATCAGAAAGCAGTTGGAAGAGATCGCCCACTGCCACACTCTGACAGCTTCTCGACAAAGGGGATAGGATTTGGTTCCTCTCTCTTTGTTGATGTACCAACCTCCTGATATACTGTCCATTTGAACTGCAATTGTTCCTGAAGGAAGAGCAGTCTGAAAGGCTTGCAACGTTAAAAGCACTGCCCTTAGCTCCAGTACATTGATATGTAAGTTGGCCTCTATGGAGGACCAAGTGCCTTGGACAGTCTGTCAGATAATGCCCCCTCCCTATCTGGGAGGTGTCCATGGTCAGTATGGCTTGGGGTTGTGATGGGACAAAGGGATGGCCTAGAAGAATGTCTTTGGAATGCATCTACCAAACTAAATCCTTTTTGCAATGACTGGTGATCAAAATCAGGTCTGACATGGTTTGGTGTATCATTGACCATTGGGACGCTAGTAACCACTGTAGTGCCCTCATGTGGAATCTTGCTAAGGGAACTAGAGTTATAGCTTTAGCCATGCAGCCCAGTGCTTGAAGGTCTAGGTAAGTGGTTACTTTTCTGTTGCTGATAAATTTCTGTACCCGAACTCTAATTTTCTGCAGTCTCGCAGAGGGAAGAGCTATGGAAGTTTGAGTAATTAGAAGGGCTCCTATGAACTCTAAATTCTGAGTTGGAGTTAATTTTGATTTTTCATAATTTACAATTATTCCTAGGTAACAGCAAACATGGAGTACATGGTTTCTTGCTTCTATTAATTGATGCCTGGTTGTAGCGGTAATGAGCCGATTGTCTAGATATGGAAACACATGGAATCCCTGCAGTCTCAGGTGAGTTGCTACTACTGCCATACACTTGGTGAACACTCTGGGGGCTGTGGTGAGACCAAAGGGTAGAATTCTGAATTGAAAATGACTGGATCCCAGCTGGAAGCGGAAGAATCTTCTGGATTGTTTGCCCATCTTTAAATGGTAATACGCATCCTGAAGATCTATTGAGCACATCCAATCGTCTTTTTCTAAAAACGGAAGAATGGTCTGTACTGTGACTATCCGGAATTTGGTTTGGCAAACTGATTTGTTCAGTACAGTTGGATCCAAAATTGGTCTCCAGTCCAATCTTCTTTGGAGCTAAAAAGAATCTTGAGTAAATTCCCTATTCTTTCTGGTCTGGTGGGACTTCTTGGATGACTTTTTTTTCTAGCAGTTTCTGGAGTTCTAGAACTGCTTGTTCCCTCTGACTAAGTGCATACGGGAAGAGGAAGAGAAAAGGGAATTGTATAACCTCAGGATATAATCCTCAGCACCCAAGCATCCAATGTTATTTGGAACCAGGCATTTTGGTGCAGTGATAAGCATCCCCCAACTCCCTCCAGAGGAAGACAATTGGACCTCCTTTCAGGAGTGTTAGTAGGGTTTACCAGAGAAAGAATCTCTGAAACCCTGATTTTGTGGGTCACCTCTGTTGTGGGAGTGGCGTCTTCCATTGAAGTTCCCCCCTCTACCCCTGGGGGAACTACCTCTACATGTGTCCTGAAAAGTCCCTTGGGACTTCTTGAACCACATTTTTCCACTGATTCTCTGATTTCTAGAGAATGGTCATTGAGGAGTGGGAAAATGTATGCCCAAAGCAGAAATGGTCTTTCCATCTTTCTCAAACCTGGATAAAGTTTCTCTAACTTTTGGACCAAACAGGGATGATCTGTCAAAGGGTGCATTGATAAATGAAGACTTAAATGGCTCTGCAAAGTCATATAGGTGCATCCAGGCATATCTCCTAATGGCAGCACTTGAACCCGCTGGTCTAATGGTCCCTTCAGCTACATGAGCGATGAGCCTCATGGACAAACTGGACACAGAATCCAGAGTAACCAACTGGGAGGCCACTTTTTCTTGGATGTCCTCAAAAATGGTTCCTGCGAGGGTATCTGATAACTCCTTGACCAGATCTCTCTGAAGTCTGGTGAAGTGTGCCAAGAAATTCAAGGACCTTAAAGCAAAGGTCCATGAAGCACAGACCTGCTTCCCAAACCTATCCATTGCTTGAGACTCTCTGTTGGGTTGATGGATAGAGGAACTCTCCTCAATCAGTTCCTTTGTTGTGGCTGCAGCCATGACCATGGCATCAACAGCTAACCTCTTGGACCAAAACTGTTTGCCTTCAGGGGCAAACAGAATTTTGTCACGTCTCCTGGGGATAGGTTCTATGGTATCAGGGGCCTTCCATGCCCACTGAGAGATCAACTGAATGAGGTCGCCAGCAAGTGGAGTCACCCAAGAGGTAGATGGTCCAGTGCCAAATGCCTGCAGGTATACTGACTCCTCAGGAGAAGGATTCTGGGATTTCCAGTCATCCCTCTGCTTTTTCCAGGATGTCTCCAAAGGAGACATCAGTGGGTGACCTTGGGGACCCCTCCCCTTCATTGAAGTTGGTGTCTTTGATGATTGATTCCTCTAGGGAATCTAAATGGATCCTCTTGCACTTTTTCTTCTGAGGAACCTCCTCACTGGGATGATCTCGGAAAGTATCATAAGAAGAGGGAATTCCCATCTGGGAATCCTGCAGTTTTGGCACACGCTGATCCAGTGGAGGTACTGGTTGAATATCTGGGCATAAGGAAGGCAAGGGTATCTGCTCTGAAGTGTAAGGTGCAGAATGGTTAACTGCTGTAGTCAAGGCCCTCTCCACAGCATCAAAAGCTGGCCCACCCGAAGAGGGAAGGAAACCTGGACCCAAGAAAGACTGTCTTGGAACCATGATCACTTCCCGCTCTGAGCAGACACCTCCTGAGGCTGAAGCCAGAGCTGACTTGATCCATGCCGAGGCTCCAAGTTGCAGAGAAGGCTCTGAAAAAATTGAAGTCAACTCTAGCCCCTCGTTGCCAACAGGACAGATGCAGCTCCATAAGGTCTCCTATTCCTACTGAACTGAAGAATGTAGAGCAAGAATTGGGTCCGAAGACACTGACATCTTCGGCTCTGATACAGTTGGCACTAGAAACTCAGAGACAAGGGCTCTAAGGTTTCAGCTGAAATTAGAGGAGGAAGAGTCAGAGGGGTAAAGGAAACTTCAGATCCTAAGCCTGTGAGGGCCAGAGCCACAGTGGAACATGTCAATCTTCTTGCCCAGAGTATCTTATTCACCAGTCTCTCCACAACATCTTCAGTTAGGCTTTTGGTGAAACAGTGAAACAGAACGGATGGTGATTTTGGCCTTTCCAGAAAGGGTGAAGGCAGCCTATCTGGAAAGGGGTCAAACAAGGGGGAGTATGAAGTTCTAGGTAATGCCAAACAGGAACACTCCTGCGATAGCTTGCTCAGTGCAGAGGAAAGAGTCTGCTCCACTAATTGTTGTGCTGATGGTTCAAGATGCTTCTTGCCAGAAACCTCTGGTGTTGAAGACTTTGTCTTATCCAGAAGGTTCAGTTCCAAAGAAGGTGTAGGAACTTGTATCGTTGGTACTACATCTATTGGTTCCGAAAAAACTGTAGGAACCGAAGACTTTAGCTTTTTTTGAAGATGGTGCTGAGGGAGAAGTTGGCACTGACACACTCCTTTTCTTTAATTTCTCTCAGATTTTAGCAGAGGCAGAGGAAGAAGGAGATGTCACATCAGTTTTTCTTTTACCTGTTTCAGAACCAGATATGACCACACTAAAAGCAGATGGGATAAGGCCATTCAAGATTAATTTATTTTTTTCTTTTTCTTTCTACTAAAGCTCTGTGGCTAAAAGAATGGCATATAGAGCAGGTCTCATGAAGATGGAGGAGACCTAGACAGTACACGCATAACAAATGTGCATCAGAAAAAGGTATCTTGAGCCCACATTTCTGGCATCTCTTAAATTCAGAAGGGGCTTTAGATTTATTAGCTATGTCTTGCGTCAACAAGAAAAACAGCAAGCAGGTCACCCACTCACAGAAACACACACACGCACTGAAGAAACAGAAGAAGAGAAATTACTATAAAACTACTTTTTTTTTTTTTGGAAAAATAGCAGGAAAGTTACACAAGGGAAAAACTATCAACAATGGCAGTCGAAAATACAAACGTACTACAGAGAAAAGAGACAAAAAGTAAGGAAAAGTTTAGAAGAGATTCAAATTTTTATAAGAGAAGGTAAGGGAGGCTGAAAGAGACTACTGAACAGTTGGAAAGCAAGAAGAAAAAATGTACTTTTATTTAGCTTGCTCGAGAGTAAAGGCAACCACATCTGACACGAAAAGCAGTAAAAACGAGATCTGAAGTAACAGGGAAAGGAGCATTGTGGGTTATGTTAGGCTCGACAGTTTTTGGCTTTCGTGAGCTGTAGTAACGGCTGAGTCAGTTCCAATCCTCAGAACTGAACCCATATGTTGAGGATAAAATGAAAATTGACAACATCAGATCAAAATGTATGTACTCACCCATAATGATAGCTATATGTTGTCTGTTTCCATCTAGTTCCAACATGTGGGTTGTCAGATTTGACTTGGATCCGATGCCAGCCAACTTCCAAAGACTTCAGCTCGACAAGCTCTGCCTCCTCTACCCATAGCACCCCTATCCACCAGAGCTACCTCAGACTGAGTTTTCCCTCTCTTTCTATTTAAACTTTCAGACCTAGCTCTCAGAGGGAGAAAAATAAGAAACTAAGGATTTCAAGAAAAGAGCAGAACCAGTTTTCATAGCACAGTCATCTCTTGAATAAAGAGAGAGCCACGAAGGTGGAGGCAGAAAGGGGAGATGGCTGAATCAGATGGAAACAGACAACATGGCTCTATCGTCATGGTCTGCACGTAACTTTATCTGATGTTGACTTTTCTACCTGGATTCAACGGCTAGGGCAGAGTCCCCAGCCACACAGAACCCTAAGGTGTTCTCATGGAGAGATGCTGCTCAATACGGTAGAACCAAAAGAAGCTCCATACCTTGACTAGATATCCAATTTATAGTGGGACATGAATGTGTGATGACCCATCCAGGTTGCAGCTGCACAAATGTCATTCAAAGCAGCTTTGCAGAAAAAAGTGTAGAAGCAGCCAAAGGTCTGGCAGAATGACCTTTGGGTTTGTGAAGTAAGGATTTTCTCTTTAAACCACACCCAAAGGAAATACAATCAGAAAGCCATTTGGCTTAGAAAAAGAGAAAAATAGCTGCTAAGACTGTCTAAAGGACTCTGTCCTGTCCAAATAAAACTTCAGTGGCCTATGGATATCATGACAATGCAGTAGATATTCACCCCATTGGAAAAATCAGGAAAAAATACTGGCAGATGAGCCAGTTCAAATTATTCTCTGATACCACCTTTGGCAGAAATGCAGGAGTCTAAGGGACACTCTGTCTCAATGAAATAAACAAATAAGGAGAGACAGCAGAGATGGCCTGCAGCTCTAACATACATTTGTCTGAAGTAATGGCCACGAAGAAAAGAGTCTTCCACAACAATAATTTCAAATCAACAGTAGCAGAAGGCTCAAATCCAGAGCATGAAAGGCTAGTCCCAAGGTGGAAAAGGATCTTGGACAGGAGGAAGAAGTAAAAAGGTTCCTTTAAGAAAGGCCTTCGATATCTTAAGAGCAGCCAATGGCACATTACCCCTACCAATGTGAAAATGGGATAAAGCTGCCAATTATACTTTAATAGTTGAGTAACTAGATTCAGAATTAAACAAACCTGAAAGAAAGTCCAGGATAGTCTCCAATGATGCTAACAAGGGATCCAAACCCTGAGAGATAGGTTACAAGGCAAGGAGCTTCCACTTACTAGCATAGACCTTATGAGCAAACATCATTTGGGAAAAAGTTAATATGTGAAAGCTGTCTGACAGCCTGGGATTTCTGGCCAAAGAATTTGGAGAAACCAAATGGGCATATCTTGGCCTGCCAGGTTAGAAATATGATCCAGAATGGGATCCAGGACCCAAGGAGGGTATCTCATGGAGCCACACCTGGTGAGGCCAAAGCAGAGCAATGATGATTACGGTCACTCTACAATGGGCCACTTTCTGAAAAAACTTTATTATCAATGTGGTTGAAGTATACGCATATAGAAGACCCAGGAGCCAAGTATACAGGACAGTAGTCCTAGGTGACTGTCCCTGAGAAAGAACTAAGACATAATAGCTGCTGCACTTGGTGCTGGAAGGGGAAGCGACCAAGGCATAACACAGAATGCCCCAGCGGTGAAAAATCTGAGCAGAAAAACCTCAGATTCAGAGACCACAAGTAAGAAAGGAAAATGTTCCTCCTCAAACTGTCCACTAAAATGTTTTCTTCCTGGAATTTGTGTTCCAATCAGAAATCATTCAGAAGAAATTGCCCATTGTCAGAACCTCATGGTCTCCTCACAAAGAGGGTAAGAACAGGTTCCCACCTATTTGCTCAGGTACCAGACCACTGACATACTGTCTGTCCAGACAAAAATCATACCCTTGGGGAGAACATCCTAAAAGCCTGCAATACGAGGAGGACCACTTTCATGTCCAAGATGTTGATGTGCAGGTTGGCCTCAAAAGCAAACCAGGTCCCCTGGATAGTCCTCCCTTCGAAATGCTCCCTAACCCCAGAAGAGAGGTGTCTGTTGTGACCATAGCCTGAGGAGGGGGAAGCACAGTCTCCCTGTAGACACCAAGGGAGATTCTGACCACCACTTGATCTGATCTTGACAAACATTGGTCAGAAAAACAGGAATGTCCATCAGACACTTATTTGGGTTTGAGCCTTGGAACTGATCTAGTTCTCATAATAAACACCCTATTCCTACGCTAAAGCCTAGCACTTGCTCACTAAAGCAATTATAAAAGTCAGCACTAAAAAATTAAAAGCACTACACCCTCACAAACTCCCCTTGAGTAACTTGTTCCCCATTGGCCCTTTTTTTCAATTATAAAGGAATTCCCAATATTTTATTTATTTTTTTTATTTTACATTTGTTGACCGGGATAGTCCGACTGGATGCATGTCCATTTTCAGCAGAGGCCCAGGGAGAAAAGCTCCAAGGGTAAGCAGATACAGCATTACATAATACTAGCATTACATATTACAAACAGACTATTTACAGAGATTATATAAGTAAGCAAGTTAAACAAGTTCCCCAGGTTACAGATAGTCCTGAGCACAAGTCAGGATTAAATTAAATTACACAGTAAACTGGTTAACAGATTTTTACACATTCGAGTTAGCCTGGCTTGATACATTGACATAGCCAGTTAAGTGACAAATGTTGTTTGAGTCTAGTTTTAAATTGACCTAAGGTGGAAAGTAAGGTAATATCAGCTGGAAGAGAGTTCCAGGATCTACTTACAGAGTTTGCAAAGAGAGAATCACAGGCTGTGTTATTAATTTTGCTAGTCTGAATTAGTAGTTTGTTATTGGATCGAAGTGGTCTAGGATTGTTATAGGGAGTGATAATATTTTTAAGTGCAGGAGTATTGTCCGGATTATAGAGGATTTTATAGGCCATAATCAGTTGGTTATACTGGATTAGGCTAGGAAGTTCAAGCCAACCAAGCTGATTTAGATTGATGCAATGATGTGTCCTAAAAGGCAGCCCAGTGGCAAACCTGGCAATGTGGTTGTAGCAAATTGAGAGTTTGTTAAGGACAGTCTTGTTCAAATTCGAGAGTAGAGGGGATGCAATACTATTCCAGCATGTCCAAAGGTCAGTTGACAATCTTCTCTCCGGTCCAGCTGGTGAACCTGGGAATCTTGAGGCAATGTTACAACTGCCTGATGTACACAAACAACCCTCTCCTCCTCCCAACAAATTCCAACACATGTGAGAGATGCAATCATATAGCCAAACTGGAGGCTAAGCTCTCTCAACTCAGTACTGGCGTAACCAGTCAGGAGGAGAAGGAAACCACACTCACTACAATTCCAGTCTCACATAGACCTACCACGACAGCAAACCAAACACATAAACACACAAAAACATACTTGGAGGCTATAAATAAAAATCTGCCTAAGCAGCAGAGACCTCCAAAGCAGACACCCAAGCAACCGCTACCCCAAAACAAAACACGTGCAACACATAGCTCACAAAGCCAGTGTGCCGAACAGTCACAGCCCTTAAGGCTAAACAACACACCTGATACACTTGTAATAGGTGACTCTATCATCAGGCACACTGACGTCCCGCTCACCAGGCTGAACAAGGAGAAGGTCACGGTGAGCTTCCTATCGGGCGCTAGGATCTGCCACATAACACAAGCACTCAGGTCACTCCAAGGCAAGTACAAATATGACTCAGTCATTGTCCATGCTGGTGTGAATGACCTGAGACGTACCTCCCTGGAATGCATGAAAAGAGACATAGAGGAGCTCTCTGAGCATGTAGCCCAGGCTGGTATGACCCTGACCTTGAGTAGCATCTTACCCTCACCAAGAATGATGCCACAGTATGAAGACAAGATTATCAATTTCAACAATTGGCTTAAGTATTGGTGTCATTCAAAGGGGATCCAATGCCTGTCAGCCTGGGATGACATGCTCGACAAGCCACAATGCTTCGCTAGGGACGGCTTGCACCTGTCACCCCTGGGCTTTCGGATATTGGCAAAGGCTCTTGCTACCCCCATAGTGCCTTTTTTAGGCAAGGCTCAAAAGACAAACCCACCTCCATAGGTATCACAAGGGATAAGAAACTAAGAGTAATGCTACTCAACGCCAGAAGTCTAAACCTCAAGATGCACGCACTCGAAACTCTCCTTAGCATGGAGAACATCGATATCTGTGCAGTATCAGAAACCTGGTTCAAGGCTCTCGAGAGCACCCCAGCACTACCAGGTTATACTAATACCATGCTTTTCGGCCCCAAAACTTGGACCGAACCACAAAAGGAGGGGGAGTATCAATATTCGTCAAAGATACCCACATCTCCAGGTTGGTGGCACAGCATGACGCATCAGAGACTATCCATGTGCAACTAACAGTGGGTAAAACTGCCTTCCAGTTTATAGCCTGCTACAGACCACCCTCCCAAACCCAGGAACCCCACTCGGCCTTCCTGAGAACACTGGAAAATATGAAGGTCTCTCCAAACACCATTATATTGGGTGACTTCAACTACCCAACCATAGACTGGGAGCATTACTCTAGCTCCAACACCCTAGCCCAAAGGTTCCTAGAATTTATAAACTCAAATGCTATGGAACAACTTGTTACCACTCCCACAAGAGGGAAAACATACTGGACCTGATCATCACCAACATGGGGACTCTATGCTCCAGACCAGGAGTGTATCCCTCACTGGTAAGATCAGACCATAAACTAATCTCACTGGATATTCACATCCCGACCCCACCCCATGCCCAGAAAACCACAGTGAAAAACTTCTCTAAAGCAAATTTCACACTCCTCAAAACCGAGGTGGAATCCTTCAAAGCCCCCGGGCCTGTGGATAATATGGCCCAGACCACAAAATCCTTTATAAACGCATTCTATGAACACCTTCAGGAATGCATGGATCATGCAATCCCAAATAAAACCAAGACCCAATCCTCCAAAGGCAGGCGTCCTGTCTGGTGGACCCCAGCCATAAACAAACTATACAATAGAAGGAGGAAGCTACTACATAACAGAGCAAAATCCCAAAAAGGGAAGGCATCTCTGATCAGTATTAGCAAAAAACTACGGGCACTCATAAAATCGTCTAAGGCCAGCTTCGAGAGAAAAATTGCACAGGACACTAAGGATAATCACAAGGCTTTCTTTAGTTATGTTAGGAACCTGGGTGGGAATTCCCAGATATGCTCAGAATTAGTCCAAAATGACAAAAAATACACCGAACCCACAGACATTGCCAACATCCTAGCTGACAGGTTCATCGCAAACTTCTCCCCCCCCTCCCCACCAAAAGGGCTAATATCTATCCCAGCAGAGTGCTGCCCCCCTGACATCTCAGATGCTCAGGTAAGAGCTGCCCTCTCCAAAGCAAGAAACACAGCATCAATGGGACCAGACGGTGTTCCGGGCTGCGTCCTACATGAACTCCAAGAAGAGCTAAACCCAAACCTAAAACTACTGTTCAATCTCAGCCTTACTACAGGATATGTACCCAAAGAGTGGCGTACAGCAACAGTGGTCCCTCTCCACAAAGGTGGTGCCTCAATGGATCCTGGAAACTATCGCCCCATAAGTCTCACTAGCTTGGTCTGCAAAGCTATGGAAAGGATCATCATGGACCTTATAAATAAAGATATTGGGGACCTACAGACACTGGATCCTACCCAGTTCGGCTTTGTTAAGGGCAGATCCTGCCTCTTAAACCTGGTCGATTTCTTTGAAACAGTCACCAAGGCCATTGACAAGGCGAAGGTGGTCCACACAGCCTACCTGGACCTCGCAAAAGCCTCCGATACAATACCCCACTCGGGCATTATAGATAAGCTCACCAGCTTAAATATAAACCCCTATGTCACTAGATGGGTTGCAAACTGGCTCAAGGACAGAACCCACATGGTTAGAATAGCTGGAGCCATGTCAGACTCCAAACCAGTTACAAGTGGCGTCCCACAAGGCTCAGTCTTGGGACCTCTCTTGTTCGGTATATATTTCTCGGAGGTACAGGCCAACATGGAAGGACTGTGGCTGACCAAGTTCGCAGATGACTGCAAACTGGGCGCCATAACAGACTCTCCAGCTGACACAAGCATCCTCCAAAAGGGCCTCATAAAAACAGACAACTGGTGCCAGAGCCATGGCCTCAAGCTAAACGCCAAAAAGTGTATAGTCATCCCCTTTGGCAAAAACAAAGTGCCCACAAATTACCACATAGGTGGTAATCCATTAAGTACAGAAGAAGTAATTAGGGACCTGGGGACCCAAGTTGATAGCAATCTCTCATTTGACAACCACGTGGCCAAAGTGGTTAGAAAAACATTTTATATAGCCCACCTAATCATGAAGGGATTCACATCTAGATCAGGGGAAGTCATCGTGCCTCTTTACTCATCCCTCATCAGGCCCATAATTGAGTACAATGCCCCTTTTGGGATGTACCTTACCAGACACCTGCAGCAACTGGAAAGACCCCAAAAGTACCTCACCAAGAGGATCAAGGGGCTCAAACAGATGCCGTATGCTGCCCGGTTAAAGAAACTCCAGCTCTACTCAGTGGCATACCGCCTGCTCAGAGACGATCTGTGCCTGACGTATAAAGCCATGTCCAACCCGGAATTAATGGACATGCTGCACCTCAGAAAATCCAAATCCCATCGAGCCACGCGCTCGAGGGACTTAAACCTCAGCACTGAAATAAATAGGACATGCTGGAGGGACAGATTCATAAGCCAGAGGCTCCCTTCACTCTGGAATAAAATCCCAGTCTAGGTTAGGCAGAGTCCCTCACTGACTCTCTTTAAGAGGAATCTTGATGAGTGGACGGGAGATCGTAGGTTTACCCCGGGTATCACTTCTGTGTCACTGTTAGACAGAGGCACAGTATACTAACCTCGAAAAAGGGCATAGCAAAATTAATTTAAAATGGGTGGCGAAAGCCATACACACTCTGGCTAGGCTTATAAATGCCCTAGGGCAGATAGCCTAGTATGAACCTATGAACCTATGAAGATGTGTAAGAAGTATCACATGCAGTAAAAATAAGCAGACTCTAGACTCTCAGATGATTGTGGAGACTCAGCTTTTTATCCTAGAATCCATCTCTTAACATGTCCAACCATCTACTTTCCAATGCAGCTAATGGCATGTCCTGTGTGGCTGGCACAGACATCACTATGCATTGCCATGCTTAGATGAGGTTGTGTGACTTTGCAGACTGCTTTAAGGCATTCCATTAGATGGCATGTCTCTTTTTGGGCCAAAAGTTATGGACACTTTGACCAGAGGTGAGTAAGATGGAAAGACACTGTCTGCTGTTAGAACCAGAATGGAGGGGGGCATCTCTTTTTCTGGAAATCACAGTAGCCCTTTCAAGAAGCTCCTTCTGTGGGGTCCTCCTGCTTCAGCATGGGGGGCAACCACAACAGATACTGCCTTCATGGCAGTGGTGGTCCGCAGAATCAAAGCTTCCATGGATGTTTCTCTGGAAGGCCCTTTCAGAGACTGTCCTTTTCTGGAGGTATTCTGGGGTCAATTGGTTCTACACCCGCAAGTCTGGCAGGCCATCACACCTTGGACACATGGGAGTTAAGAGTCATATCCAGCTGTTATTCAATTCTATTTTTACAAGTTCCAAGTATAGCTCCCAAGAGGCTGGTCAAATAAGCTAGATAATTTAATGCTGACAGCGAGAATGTGGCTGAAGTGTAGTGGTGTTTTCCTAAGTGGTCCAATGCCAGAGTCTCTCTGTTTGGGGGATGGACCGAGGAACACTCCTTCAAGATATCCTTCTTAGTGGCTACTCCCACCATGACTGCATCCACAGCAGGACCCCTACTCCAGTGATGCTGATCTCTGGGGGGAGCAATGATTTTGATGGATTTTTTTGTGTATCCGTTCCATAACTTTGGGCTTCTTCCACACCCTCTGGGACAACAGGTCAGAAAGTACATCCGGAGGGGAACCACCCAGGATATGGATGGCCCACCCCGGAGGCCTCGAAATACAAATACTCATCTGGAGAAAAGGCTTTGCAAGTCCAATCACCACGCTGGCAAATGAGCTCCAAAAGATCGCTGAAAGAGGAGTCTTCGGAGGGGGATTTGGGAAATCCCTTTCCTTCCTCAAGGCTGGTGTCCTCAGTGAGGGACTCTTTGGGTAAATCCAGGTGCTTCTGTCTCCACTGCTTTTTACTGGATACTTCCCACCCTGGAGCCACCAGGGGATAGAAGAGGCCATGGGGCCCTAAAGGGAGGGGCAGACTGGAGACTACCAGGGGTGAGCTATCCTGGAGCAAGCCGAAAAACGACCACAGGTAGGGACATGGAATATGAGGAGACCTCGGACATACAAACTAGCCCATTCTCTCTCCTGATGGGGGAACATTCTTTCTATGAAGTTGAAAAGAGATGCAAAAGTGGGCCAACTGGACTCAAAAGACCTAGTGTACTAACACCCCAAGAGCTTTTCCCCCTGACCCGACACCAAGACCAGGGAAAACTATAGAGAGCTGATGCCCCAAGCAGGAAGGACAACCCTGAAACTGGGATCGTCAAACCCAACTCACAGACCCCCAAAGAGCTTGGATCTATACGACCCTAGGGAGGAAACCAAGATACAGGAGTTGAAACTTCAGGGTAAATGTACAGACCAATGGAATGAAGCCTAACTTAATCTGTGCCTGTAAAAAGGACTACATCAGCTGCTTCAATTCCAAAGTCATCAGGCTCCCAACTCACCAAGATGACCAAGCTGAAGGAACTACCAAAGTGGGCTTGGAAAATCACCTACCGGGCAACGGATCTAGCCTACTGATCTAAGCCAGAGAAGCATGGATCTGAGTTACAGATGGGGAAGAATCTGTTGAAACTTCCTGCAGAGGAGAGGGGGAAAGGGAAAAAAGTTCCACCTTGAAAGACCCCTCCCACCAGAAAAGGGTTTGGCATGCTAATGGCAGGTGAAGGTGCTTTGTCAGCAACCAGAGCTGAAGGAGACTGGCTCTGAGGTTGTGAAGCTGAAGGAGACCAGCTCTGAGGCAGGGGAGCTGAAGGAGATTGACTTTGAGACACCAGCTCTAAAGGAGATTATCTCTGAAGAGCCTGAGCCGACAGCTAAGATGAGGCTGTCGGGGGATCTAAGGGTCTTGGGACTTTCAGATCCAGTGGGCCATACACAACTACAGAAGAACACGTGGCTGACCACTTTGGAGTCCTTAGCTTGTTTCTGACTTGACTTGTCCCCTTCGCTAGAGGAGCCCGACAAAGAGTCAAACAAAGGCAGAAGACCCTTCACATAAGTTTAGCCCTCCTCTCATTAATGACACGAGAACCAAAGCCCTCACAAATAGCACAGCGGCACTCAAGATGAGCAGCTCTGAGACAACAGATACACCACTCATGGACGTCCTGAGATGGAAGCTTATGTCCACAAGAAAAAGCCTTATACATTATCCCTAGCTAACCAACACCTACCTAAACTAACCCTAGCACACACAGTAAACACCACAAGAAAAGCCCTAAAGGCAGGAAAAACAAACTACTAATAAAAAAACACTAAACCTATCATTATCTCAACATGCACACAGATGCACACAAACACACTAACTCTAACAAACTACCTAACTAACCCAAAGAGCAAAAAAGTGAGGAAAAAAAAAGGATGCAGTGAATGGAGCACATGACTGACTCCTGTCTGGATTATGGATAGAAGAGGCAGAGCTTCGGGTAAACTCTTTGGAAGTTGGCCAGCATTGGATCAGAGTCAGATTCAACAACCCATAGGCTAAACCAGATGGAAAATACAACATAGAATCAAATGTTATGTACCTACCATAACATTAGATCTGGATAAGCGGATCCATCCTTGTCAACAGTAGGACTTACATCATTAGGCAGCTTGACATCTGAAACTTTCCTAGGCTATCAGTCCTTTCCTTTTTTCCATAATACTCCGCAAAATAATGATTACTCCAGACCTCTGTCATGCCATGCTAAGTGAATGCAGAAAAAGCAATAATTATAGATGAAGTCAGCAAGAAGATGGGGAAGGAGAGAGGGTATGCTGTTGAAGATGGATCTATTCATCCAG
This sequence comes from Protopterus annectens, assembly GCF_019279795.1. Lineage (NCBI taxonomy): Eukaryota > Metazoa > Chordata > Ceratodontiformes > Protopteridae > Protopterus > Protopterus annectens. The sequence goes on along the minus strand of NC_056743.1, from coordinate 919,055,233 downwards.
ATTTAATATTAATGGTATTTGTACCTAATATAAGAAGGCCCAGCTTCATCAACATCAGAACAGAACTCCATGATTATCCTCTTGGGTAATCACCCTCACTGAATTGGAGCACACTTAAGGTAATTGCGGTTCTTAAGGTAGATTTAAAATCAGAGACTGCATCCAGCTTGTAGTGACCTACAAAATTATTTAATGAAGCATACACAGCTGGCACAAAAATATCATCTATGGATAGTAAAATATCTGAAAGGGACTCACAGCCTTGCACTGAAGGCAAATCAGTCAACCATATGGAAAAAAAAAAAAGTTATGCACTTACCATAACGCTCCACGTGAGTTGTTCATTTCGCCTACATTCTTACAAAGATTAGAACCTTCCAAACCAAGGTGAAAATTTGAAATTGCAGCCAACTGAACACGTATGGTAGCTGCCACAGCACCTTCATTAAAAAGCTTAGTCAAGAGCTCTAATATGCTAGCAATTGGGGCGACGTATGGGTCAAAATCATTTTGAGAAACCCAGAAAGCAAACCGCTTCCCACTTGCTGGTGTATAACTTTCTGGTTGAAGCTTTATGTGAGGATACAAGTATATGCTGCACCTCCGAGGAAAGATTGTGGGACCTGGCTATGTTGGAAATCAGAGCAGCCAAGCTGTCAATCTGAGGGAGTGAAGTGAAGGATGAAGAGCCTCTGACGAATGTATCAGCAGATCTGGAATTGGGTCCAGAATCCAAGGTTCCTCTAGTTGGTAGAGTCGAAGGAAGGGGAACCAAATCTGTCAAGGCCAATACGGGGCTATAAGAATTACAGTCCTCCCCAAGGCTTTGGCTTTCTGCAGAAATTTTGGAATCAGGGGAATGGGTGGAAATGCATATAGGAGTCCCGGGCGCCAAATGTGTATGAGAGAATCCCTTGGGTTTCCCCTGGTGGGGGATTCAGGGCAAAGTAGCTTCTGCATTTGGCATTCATGGGGGAAGCAAACAGGTCACAGCAAGGCTGGCCCCATCTGCGGAAAATCATCTCCGCTACGTCGTCTTTGAGGGACCACTCATGCGGCATCAGAATGGCTCTGCTTAGTTTGTCTGCGATCACGTTGGATTTCCCCAGGATGTGCATCGCTATCAGAAAGCGCCCGGCGGATACAGTCCACTGCCAGACTCTTAAAGCCTCTCAACACAGGGGATAAGACTTGGATCCCCCTTGCTTGTTGATATACCACACTATTGACATGTTGTCGGTCTGAATCGCAATTGTTCCCAGAGGAAAAGAGTCTTGGAAGTACTGCAATGCCAAAAGTACTGCTCTCATCTCCAGGACATTGATGTGCAGTTGTGACTCTGTCTCTGACCAGGTGCCTTGGGCTGTTCTTCCCTGAAAAAGCCCCCCCCCCATCACAGAAGCATCTGTGGTCACCGTGGCTGATGGCGGGGGAAGAACAAATGGATGACCTACTGTTACATGGTGACTGGTCAACTACCATTGAAGATTCTTTTTGCATGAATCTGTAATGATTATCAAGAATGACATCGGAAGTTATTGGTAAGACCACTGGGTGAAGACTATCCATTGAAGTATTCTCATGGGCATGCGCCCTAGAGAAACTGCTATGAGACTTGCTGCTTTAGTACCTAGTAGTTTCAAAACTTGACAGGCTGGTACTTTTTTGTGTGTCAGAATGCCTGATGCTTGTTGCCGAAGTGTGACTACTCTTTCCAGTGGCAGTTTTACCATGGCGGTGGTGGTGTCTAAGTTTGCTCCGATAAAGGAAATACGCTGCAATGGTGACAACGCAGACTTGTCGAAATTTATAGTAATTCCTAACTGAGAACACAGTTTTAGAGTGTGATCCCTGGATTGAACTAGTTGATGCCTGGAGGTGGCGGTGAGGAGCTAGTCGTCCAGGTACGGAAACACTCAGAATCCTAGATGCCTCAGGTGAGCCTTAACCACTGCCATGCATTTGGTAAACACTCTGGGGGCTGTTGTGAGACCAAAGGGCAGTGCTCTGAACTGATACTTTCTGGCTCACAGCCGGAAGTGCAGGTGATCTCTGGATGGTCTGGCCATTTTGATATAGTACACATCCTTGAGACCTATATAACACATCCAATCACCTGTTCCTAGAAACGAAAGAAGTGACTGAAGCGTGACCATCCGGAACATCTCCTTCTTTACAAAAGTGTTGAGCTTGCTGAGGTCCAAGATGGGCCTCCAGTCCCTTGTTTTCTTTGGAACTAAAAAGAATCTGGAGTAGGTTCCAGATCCTATCTCGTCTGCTGGGACTGGCTGGATGACTCTTTTTTCCAGCAACCTTTGAATCTCTATGGTTGCTTGATCCCTGAGACTGGGTGGAACTTCTGGGATTTTCTTTCGTACAGAGGGAGGTTCTGTGAAAGGAATGAGACATCCTCTGGTAATAATGTTTTGTACTCAAGAATCCTTTGTCATTTTCAGCTAGGTGTCTGGATACAAAGACAAGCAACCCCCGACTGCCTCCAGTGTAGGACAGTCAGGCCTTCTTTCAGGAGCGCTGGTAGGGTTTGCTAAAGAACTGATCCCTGTCATCCTGGTTTTGCAGACTCCCTCTGCTGCCTGGGCAGTGTCTTCCATTATTGTCCCTTCCTCTGCCCCTGGAGGGGGTTTCACTGCGTGTGTTCTGAAAGGCTCCTTGGGACTTGCTGAACCACATTTTCCTCCCTTTTGCTCTTTGGGGTAAGGTCTAGAAGGGATGGAAAAACAGATTCCTATAGCAGATAGAGTATTTCCATCTTGTTCACACCTAGTGAGGATCTCCTTGAGTTTAGACCCGAAAAGGGACGAGCCATCAAATGGGGTATTAACAAAGGAAGACTTGAAGGTTTCCGCAAAGGAGCATAAGTGCATCCAGGAATGTCTCCGAAGAGCTATTCCTGAACCCGCTGTCCGACTTGTGCCATCAGTTGCATAAGAAATGAGGTGCATAGATGAGTTAACTATAGAATTAAGGGTATTGAGCTGGGATGTCACTGTATCAGGAACGCCGTCAGCTGTAATACTCTGTAGAGTATCTCCAAGCTCTTTAAGGAGATCTCTCTGAAATCTGGCAAAATGTGTCAAATAGTTGAGCGATCGCATAGCAAAAGTCGCTGAACTAAAAATGCATTTCCCATACCTGTCCATAATCCTGGAATCTCTATTAGGAGGATGGACAGTAGAAGAGGTTTCAGACATCTCTTTCTTAGTGGCAGCCGCCACCACCATGGCATCAACTGGCATGCCTTTGGTAAGAAACATTTTGTCCTATGGTGATGTAATAAACTTGTTGGGCCTCCGAGGGACAGGTTCCACAGTATCAGGAGACTCCCACGCCCTTCGAGCAACTAAATCCATTAGTTCATCGAAGGGTGGAGTCACCCAGGAGGTGGAAGGTTGAGACCCAAAGGCCTACAGACTCATCATCAGTAGAGCTAACGGACTGCCAGCCACCCCTCTGTCTTAGGATCTCTAGGATATCAGCAAAAGAGATATCCTCTGAGGGGGGACCGTGGGAACCCTTCTGACTCCTCTCAGTCAGTGTCTGATGTGACAGACTTGTGCGGGGAGTCTAAATGCCTCCTCTTGCAAAGCTTCTTCCTGGGAACCTCATCAGCAGGAGCTTCTGGTGATGTCTCAGTAGAACATGGGTCACCCAGTGGGGCTACCTGAGGCTCTGGGTCTTGATGCTTTAAAGGGAACTGTGATGCAGAGGTAGAAAGAGGCACTTTTGGGGATGAAGAAGTAGGCCCTGATGAAGTGAGTGTCTTAGAAGACATAACTCTCCTCATGGCATTGAAGGCTCCACTGCTCCGATGCGAGGAAGCAGCCGGATCCGAAGAAGATAGTAACTTCCCTGGCACCAAAACAGTGGGCTCCAACCCAGAGGAAGGAGCCGAGCTCATCCCTGCCGAAGCTCTGAGCGAAAGGGTCAGAACCGACCCATCGGTTCAACTCTCCCCCCCCAGAGCCAACTGGAGAGTGTCTGCTCCCAGACTCCTCGAACAGCATAGAAGTAGTCTGAATTGACTGAGCCGATGGCACTGGAACAGGCCTCGGCTCTGAGGGTTCCACAATCATCGGTTCTACCTCCTCCGGCTTCGAAGGCCCTGCTTGGCTTGGAGGAGCAGAAGACACAGTAGGTAAGGAAGTATTTGGCTCTAAGACTGGTTGGGCCGGAGCCGACAACAATTTGACTAATGCCAGATTCTGGAGGAGCCTCTGCACCACTCAGTCCACATCCACATTGGAGAGGCTCCTCGAAGAACAAGTCGAAGGGATAGATGAAGCCACCGACTGTAAAATTGGTGATTTCAAACTTTTGGAGACCGGCTCCAATACTGGGGACTGGCTCCGAAAAACAAGCTCGATGCTCAGTTCTGAGGACTGTGGAACCAGCGACTGCACCTTCTCAGCCAATTTCGGAGCAGAAGACTTCAGCTCCGAAGAAGCTTTTGAAGATTTAGATCCCTTCGACGATTTAGAAGTCTGATCAGCCTTATCAGGAGCATCCTGATAATCAGGTTTCTACAACCCCCTATCCACCAACTTTCTCCTACATTCTAACAAGATTCTGCTGCTGAATGAATGACAAATGGAGCAGTCCTCGTGCAGATGGACTGCACCCAGACAATAAACACAGAAAACATGTGAATCAATAATTGACATTTTTTGTCCACATTTAGGGCATTTCTTAAACCCTGACATCTGCCTCTCTTCTTCCATATGATCAGCCATAATTCAAAGAAATAACTGAATATATATATATATATATATATATAAAACTGTGTAGGCAAACAAACACACTAACACACTGGCTAGGCTAATACCAAACCCTAAGGTAAACAGTTAAAGATTCAAATAGTTAACTGCCTAGACAAACAAGCACCCTGAGGCTAACACTGAACTCTAATATCTACAGAAAAAGATACCAATAGTTATAGATGCTGTAAACGGGATTAGGGACTAACTAAAACACTGCCATGAAAGGCCTAACAGCAACTGCTCTATAATTGAAGATTTACCTCAAAAAGGCATAAAGAAAAAAACTAGTACTAGTCTATTGATAACCTGTGACAAAATACACACTTCTAAACAATTACTCTAGAAATATATACACAAATTCTATAAAAGAAGAAAAATACTGGCCTGAGCTCCACTCTTGACCTCCGATCTGTTGCAGCGGCAAACTAGATCTGCGGTGAGGCAGAGGGCATCATGGGATAGGGACTTGGCCTCGAGCTACTTGAAAACCTCGAGCTTGAGAAAGCGGCCGACTCGGAGCCAAGGGATTGGCTCCGAACCCATTTGTAAGAATGAACGGCGAGATTGAACAACTTCACATACAATGTTAGAAACTTTATAACCCAATTCTATACTCAAACTAATCCCTACCATCTTCTTCCTTCTAACTACCCTGCTCTAACCACCTCACAAATTACGTAACTACCAACATCCAATTTGGTCAATGTTAACATAACAAATGGTCTGAACCAATAATATAATGGGTCTACTTTGATTCACTTAAAACTTATTTCACTGAATTTCAATTCACCCTCAAAAAATTGCTGAAAGCTCAAATCACTATGCTATGCCGCCCACACCCCCGTAACTATATATACTAATTCAAGGATCACACTTCCCATGGGGAAAAGGGCATATACTTTTTATTTGCCCAACAGTACTTACATTTAGTGAAATGTGATTCAGTGAAATGAGTTTTCAGTGATTTGAGCTTTCAGCGATTTGGTGTGAGTGTTTTGAAATTCAGTGAAATGAGTTTTCAGTGAATCAAAGTAGACCCAATATAACAACACTCTTTTACATCTAAATAACTTCTACTGACAGACTCTAACAAATTATTCATCTTCCTCACCTCTAGGTAATAACCTCTTCATTTGCCTTATCTACTTTTTTCTCCTCCCAGAAAATACTCTTCCTCCTAACCACTGTTCTCTCCTCTATATTATCATCTCTCTCACTAGATTCTTATCGATTATAGCCTCTCCATCCCTGCTATGCACCTAACATAACTCTTTCACAAACTTGACTTTTTTTCCTTCTCTCCCCTTATACTCCAGCAGGGCCAACCTCCACATTTATTAACGGTCATTTATCATCTCTCTCATAGCTACTTTTCCTTTTTCTCTTTTAGGTGATAAGTCCATTGTCTTCTCGGCTACTTTACCAACAGTTCCCTGGCCAAAACAAAGACCCTGCATCCTGCAAATGCAGACTCAGTGTGGGGAAAAAACAAACGGTAAAACAAATTATTTTTTAAAACAAAACAGACAAGTATGTTTTAGCCAGTAATATAATTCAATAGTGGATACTGTGTTCCCTACATAGTCATCCGTAGCACATCACCGAGTCCAAGTAAGCCTTCCTCCTCCCTCCTCTGTCTTAGCTTTTAATCCTGCTTATTGTTTTCTTTTCTTTTCTTTTTTTTGCCTCTCTAAGTGACACGCTTATATCTAAATATGTGTAACTTTGTGTCCTCTTTTAACTACTTTTCTCTTGTTTCACTGTTTTCTTGTCTGGCTTCCCCACCCCCTGAAACCTTTGTAGTTTCACTATCTCCTTACTTGCATGCTTTTCAATTTATACTAGAAACACTTAAAAACATAACTTCTGAAATTTAATAGAACTCATAAAAGGAAAGGCAAAAGAAGAACACCTTTATTGCTTACTGACTGTTTCTGTGGGCTAAGTTTGCCTCACCCCGGGTGACTTGGACCTTCTTCGCTCTGCTTGGACCTTCTTCGCTCCCCAATCCCCATTCCCACCCACCCCCTATCAATTACATTTATAGTAACCACAACTTTTCCCACTCATTTCTATCATCCAATTATCTAATTACAAACACACAAATTACATAACTACCAACATCCAATTTGGCCAATGCTAACATAACAGATGGTCTGAGCCAATAACATAACAGGTATACTTAGATTCACTGAAAACTCATTTCACTGAATCACATTTCACTAAATGTAAGTACTGTTGGGGAAATAAAACATATATGCTCTTTTCTCCACTGGAGTGTGATCCTGGAGTTAGTATATATAATTAGGAGGGGTGGGCAAGGTGATTTTTTTTCTAGCACATAATTTAGATCCCAGCTAAGAACTGGGTTTCTACTGAGTGGTCTTAAGTGAATGACACCTTTTAGAACAAGTTTTATGTGGGGGTGTGAGTATACAGGAGGAGAAAGGTGCAAACAAGTTGATATGGCAGAGGCATGTAAATTAATACTGGAGTAGGAAAGGCTCTGGCTAAACTGGCCTGAAAGGTATTCCGGAACTAAGTTAATATCTGCCTGAGGAGAGCTGTTGTTTTTATTGTGGCATCAGATGGAAAACATCTTCCATTTTGCTAGTTATGATTTTCAAGTGGTGGATTTCCTTGCCTACTTCAGAATAGATAGCACTTCATTGGTGTAACTTGACATTTTTCTGTGTCAAAACCCAGTCCTCCAGGCTGTTTGGTGTGGCCAGGTGTACATGGAATACCGATCCCTTGGTTTGGCTGAGGAGGTCTATCTCTTGTGGCAGAGTATGGAATCTCCCTTTGTTGAGGAACAAAAGGAGGGAGAACCAGTGCTGCGTTGGCCAGAAGGGGAAATAAGAAACTTGCTGGGTCTGTCTGATCTGACTTTTAAGAAGACCCTGGGGATTTCAGGTAAAGGCAAAGGGCATATAGGAACAGATTGGTCCATCTGAATAAGAAAGTGTCTATTTTCCAAGTCCCTGTCTGTTGGGTTTTGGAGCAGAACCTCTGAAGCTTTCTGTTTTGGTGGAAGGCAAACGGGTTTATTGATGGAATTCCCACTGTAAGGTTAAGTCCAGGACAACTTATCTGTTCACTGGGGTCTAGAAGATCTCTGATTAAAGAATCTGTCAGAGTAGTGTTCTGGCCCTAAATGTAGGGCCTGCCTGTTGGGTTCTGGAGCAGAACCTCTGAAGTTGTCTATTTTGGTGGAAGGCAAACGGACTTATTGATGGAATTCCCACTGCAAAATTAAGTCCACAACAACCTCTCTATTCACTGGGGTCTAGAAGATCCCTGATTAAAGAAATCTGTCAGAGTAGTGTTTTGACTCTAAATGTAAACTGCTATAAGAGTCAGTTTAAGCTCTTGTGCCAGCATCCAGATCTTCAGTGTGAGCCTGCACAACGGGTAAGAAAGGATGCCCCTTGCTTATTTATGTAACACATTACTGTGGTGTTGTCTGTCCAAATTAGCAAGGTCCCTAGAGATAAATTCTGTTGGAAGGCTTTTATGGCCAGGTAAACTGTTAACAGTTCCTTTTAGTTTATATGCAGTTTCCTCTGCTCTGTTGTTCAGATGCCTTGTACTTTCATGAAGGCAAGGTGAACATTCCAGGCTATGTCTGAACTGCCTACGGTGACTTGTCTTGTCTGCTTCTGGCAGAAAAAAAGTTGCCCCTGGATTCTGTATTTCAACCATAGCAGTTCTTTTTTTTAAGCATAGAAGTAGAGGCAAAAGAGTTTCAAAGGGTTGAGAATGCTGTTCCCAAACATTCTTTAGGAAACATAACCTGAGATCCTTTGAAATTCCATTGCTGAAATTTGTTGTTCTGGCATCAAGCTGGTCAGCTAGTTTGTCAGTTAAGATATCTTGCCCTGTGAAAGGAAAGCTTTGTGTTGTACAGAATCTGCAAGGGCCCCCCAAAAGACAAGCACTGTTTAAGGAAGAGTTTGTGACTTGAGAAGGTTTAATGTGAGACCTAACTTTTGAAAGCAGTGCATGGTGATTTGCAAGGAGTTTTGGGTCTCTGCTGTGGATTTCTACTGAATGAGATAGTCATCTAGCTAACAGTAAATATGAACCTCAAAGGTTCTATAATGTGTTATCAGAGCAGCTAAGAATTTGGTGAAGATTCTGGGAGCAGGAGACAGCTCAAATGGTGAAGTATAGAATTAGTAGTTCAAGCCTGCTGCCACAAAATGCAGAAAATTTCCTGTGATTGTCTGCAACCGGGACATGGAAGTAAGCATCCTTCAGGTATAAAGTCAGCATGCAACTGCATTTGAAGATCATGAGAACTAATTTTTGTAGATCCTTGCTGCAGTAGTTCCGAGAGGATATTTAGTAAGAGACTCTACTTCTCTTCTGGTGGATTTTTGATGCCTAGGAAGAGTGGAATTTTCCTGAATTGGATGTAGTAACCCCCTTCTATGATGCTGAGGACTCATTGGTCTTTGATGATGATCTTCCATTGATGTAGTAAAGAGGAAAGTCTCCCAGCCAGAGAGTTAGATGGGAGGATGAGGGGAGGGGAGCAGTATCAGGGGTTGAGGATAGTCACAGTTGGTCTCTGTACTGGGTGGGCTCTTTAAAGCTCGCGCATCTCTGTTTTTTTCCTCTGGCTGCCATCTTCTAGACTGTCTGGATCTCTTAGCAAGGGGAGGCCTCCCCTTGTCCTGTTAAGGAGGGGAAGGCCATGGTTTGAAAGGGTAATTTCTGTTATACCTTGGTATAGATGACAGGTAAAATTCCTTCACTGTTTTTATTTGTTTTCCTTTCTTGTCCAGCTTCTCAAAAACATTTTCAGCTGAGGGTCTAAAGAGGAATTCTGTCTAGAGGATCATCCATAAGTACATCCTTGACATGGTCTGACAGGGGCAGAGTCCTGCGCCATGCATGTCTATGAATGTCAGAACAGGTGCTGCTCTACATGATGCATCCAAGGTGTAACAACTACACTTTAAGGAGTGGATGGAGACTTGTAAGGCTTCTCTTGCTATGTCTTGAATCTCCTTTGACAAGGTTCTATCAGAAACAGTATCTGCCTTGGACAGAATTTTTTCGTGTAAGGATTCAAAGTTCTTAAACATATGAAAATGGCAATTTAATGTGATCACTGAAAGTGAAGCAGAGGTATAAGCTTTTTTTTGCCAAATCTATCCGATAGTCTCCTTTCCCTATCACTGGGTAGGGGATGTCTAGTTAGCCTCTTAGGTACACCTTTTGGGGATTCAGCAGAGACTACTGAGGGGTCAGCTTTAAGATTCTTGTAGAGGTGCTTGTGTGAGTTAAGCACCTTATAAAACCTTTCAGGCTTTCTGAAAGAAGTGGGAGAGAATCAGGATGCAAAAAAATGTCTTCAAAGATGTCATTGAGCACTACATGTACAGGAGGCATAACCAGTAGCTTGGGTGAAGGTAAACACAGCAATTCCCTGTAATGGGTGTGAGCTTGTGAGAATCACTTGCTTTTGCAATTGAAGGCCTTCTTTATTCTATGAAGGTTATCCTTGAAAGAAAGGTCTTCTGGGGAAGAGGCAGAAAAGAGGGTATCATACAAGTCTCAGTCCGGGTAAATTTGGGATGGCTGATGCTTGGATAACCACAGATCCTCCTCATCTTCTGAGTCTGAGGAATTGGATTCTTCTCAAAAGCCATCCCTCTGCTCCTTTAAGAGAGGGAAGGCTTCAGTCAGGGGCAACAGTCAGAGTGGGAGAGTTCCTTGGATTTCATGAATGACATGAATTCCTGTGCTGTTTTTAAGAGGTTTCAACCTTGAGCTGAAGAGGCACAGGGATGAGAGGAAACATGAATGCTGGTGGTTCGTTTTGGTGACCATTTAGAGAGGTGACCTGAGGGTGCAGTCATTTGACTGTGACCTTAGTGTGAAGTTCAGTAACTGAGGTAGATGGATGTCTCCCACATTACCTGTAACACTAACACAGGAAACTGAAGCCTGCTGAGCACCCTTAGACCTGACAGACACCAGTGTTGCAGAAGGAGTGAAGGGTAAGCCAGGGACAATGGCTGCCTCCAGAGGGGTTGCACCAAAGGGTTTTGTGCATAGAAGTCGTTTGACCAGGGGGCTGCGAAGGCACTTCACCAGTGTCACTGGTTGACTTGGTAGCATGGGCCAAAGCTTTTGCGATGTTATCAGAGTCTTTTTCCTTGAATTTTTTTTGTTTTTGATTTTTTGCAATGATGCTGGCAGAAGCTGAGGTTTGCAAAGAAGCAGAGGGCTATGAAGATGCCGAGGTAACTGAAACTGAGGGCTCCATATGAGCAGCAATACTTCGGCAATGAGTTTAAGGATCAGAATTTAGCACAGTCGGGAAAATTAGAGACGTTGTGCTGAGGCCCCAAACAGAGCAGACACAACGAGTTAAAACGCCATCCATCCATCCATCCATAACCCCTTTTTCCCATTTTTGCATATGGGGTCGGGGTGTCACCTCAACAGTGACAATCATCTAGAGCCAAGGTTCACACCACTGGTTAGCATCATTATGCGGGATTTGCTTATCACACTTCAAGCAACTGTCAACCTTTTTTAAACATTAAATTAGAACTGGAAAATCCCCAAAAAGGTACTTATCTGATTGGTAATAAGGTGAAACTCCTGAAAAGATGAAAAAAACAATGGATAGCAAGTATTTGTATACACTATGATACGCATCAGACTGCATGGCAAGAAAGAACTGAAGATGGTGCCAATGGATGCCCTTCTTATACACTAACATCCAAATGTCAGTTCTCGGACATCCGTCAGTTAGAGATGATGCAACGACTCTGTAAATTGTGTCAGTTGGGGACTCCTGCATGGCAGAAAGACCCAAGAATCACCAAGAATCAATACAATAACATTAACTACAACAAACATTACTTTTATTCTCTACAGTTCCTGTTATGCTGCAGCTACAGAACACTTGTTGATTACCCTGACAGCTGAGATGTTCATTACTTATAATGGCCTGACTTCTACTTGGAAGCAATAAATCATCCTCTTCTTCCAAGTTCCAATATCTACTAAAATTACATTTAGTTAATCAAACAGAATGTACCTGTCACCCCCTCAGGTCACACCACTTAAGTCTACTTTAACTCTTCTTCACTCTAACTCAACCACTAACATCATTTCTCATTTTCATATCTCTAATTTATTTTACTCATTTCTCATATATTTACTCCACTACTGTCATGTTTTACCATCACTCATTTGCATAGTGCATTCTTGCCTATTTTGTATGTCTGGTCTATTTTTGACCCCGGGCTGAGAATGAACTTAATCAGTGCTCTACCATGCTAAACAAATTCTAATAAATAAATAAAATAAATAAATCCCCCTGGACACTGGCAATTTTTTTATGTGCAGAAAGGTGGCTTGGGGATCCAAAGAGCATATCCAGTCTCCTTCTGACAGACAGGGAAAGATGGATCCCAAAAAGGCCATCTGAAAACTTTCTTTGGGAAAATGTTCACTTAGGTCAATGAAATCCAGTACTGGTCTGAGAACCACTAAGAAGAACCTGGAGTAGTAATCTAATTTTTCCTGCAGGGTGGGACCTCTTGGATAATTATTTTCTGTAAGAGAGTAACAGGGGGTACTTCTGGCACATGGAAAGACATTGAGAGAGAGAAAGAGAGAGAGAGAGAGAGAGACAGAATAGGAAATTGTATGGAAGGGCATCTTGTAGTCCCTGGATATCACTGTCCCTATCCACTTGCCCTGGGTGATGGCCAACAATGCATAGAAGTAGATGGATAGACAACGCCTGATTATCACCACTGGGGTACAGCTAGTCAAGGTCTTGATGATTAGGGTGCTGTCCCAGTAATGTCATACAATAATTCTGCTTCTGTCAACTATTCCTGTCTTTGGGCTGGTGCCCATCTTTACAGTTACTATGGCCATACTGGTATTTCCAAATTTCTGGTTTTCTATCACTGCTGACCACGTTGAAACCACAGCAGTCCAAAAAAGGTGCATTGTGGAGTTTGGAACTTAACACTTGTGATGCCTGTGCACTGGCCCAGTAATCAAAGAGCCTCAATCCTCACCACTAGCACCAGTGAAGGGCGTGCTCACTGGCGGGGGGGGGGGGGATAACAAGTATAAACAGACAATAAAGTACAATTTCCCTTAAGAGCACACAGAGATCACAGTCAGTCTGGGACTGGTTTCTCACTTTCTCTCCAGATCCTCAATAAGCCTCCACACTGGCACAGCTATAGGGTCAGATCTCAGCCTAGTGGTCAAGCTAAAACCTCCAGCACCCTCTCTGCCCAACCAGTGCTTCGTGTCCCTGCCCAAGTAGCTGACACACACACACACACACACACACACACACACACACACACACACACACACACACACACACACACACTTTATGATTTGATTTAGATACAAACACATAGACACTCTTTGGGAAGGCTGGCACAGGTTCTCCAGTTATGCCCCCTTTTTGCCCACACTACAAGGGAGTACCGTCTGCCACCAACCACTATTATCAGCTACTATAAGGCCCTTCCTAAAGAGTGACCGATTTCACTGTGTAATGCTGCTGTTATCCAAATAGTAAGTGTGACTGAACAGCAAGACAATTGGAGTGGCTTGGACAGTATCACCAAATACATTCAAGTACTTTCTAAGAGCACACAAAACAGCCACAGTTGAAATGTTTAAAAATATTTAATAATAAATAATAAAAGCACAGGACAAATCTCATCAATTCAACACAGTGCTAATCAAGAGTTCAGAAATCACAGGAACTTTAAAACAATATTGCAGGATAGTCTGACATAAATATAGAAAACAGCTAGATTTATCTGGTTAAATTATATATTTCTCTAAGAGAAATACTAAGTTCTAAATAATTTTATTTACAGAGCAAAGTGCTGGTGAGTTGTTGCCATCTTCAGACAAAATCCAAAATGCTCAATCTTTCTCTCTAAGAAAGTCTTAAATTGATAATACCAAGTACTGCTGACTCATTTCACATTACATCATTTTTATGAGTTGTCTTTTAGTTCCCAGGCTAACAGAAACTCAAAATTTACATTTCTCTGTAAGCTGCACCTGGCCAGGAAGCCACCGCAATAAAATACACATTTACATGTAAAATCTAGCAATTATCTCTGTCTTCAAACAGTAGAAAGAATTTGCTAGCCCAGACATCCTTTCTCCAAGCTTAAGATCAAACACAGTGGTAATTCCTTACTTAACAGCTTTCTTCCAGCAGGGTGCACTGTGACTACAGTTCTGAAGTTCAGCATATAAGACAGTTTTCTTACATTTAGTTTTCCTACATTTGTAAAAACAAGCCTGTGGAATATTAATATTTACAATGACATAGAATTATCTAAAAAATTATATCTAACTGGGCTGGCAGCCTTCACATATCTCCCCCTCCCCAGAGAAATCAAGCTAGTTTTTTTAAGTGTCCCTTGAGAAACGTTGCTTGAGAGGGTTAGGTCTATCTGAGTATACCTTACCCCATTCCCTATCTTGAGAGCCCACCTGCATTGGCATTGCTAACCCCACTGCAGTGCTGCACTCACGTATCATATGCTTGCAACCTTAGGCTCCAGTTTAGCAACTTGGCATTTTGCTGGCTGGCTCGGTGTAAGCATGTTAGGGATTGTGATCTGTAACTACAGTGAATTTTCTTCCATACAGATAAGGCTGAAGTTTCTGCAGTGCCCACACTATCGCTAGACATTCCTTTTCTACAGCTGCATAGCATTCTTCCCTGGGTTGGAGCTTACGAATGAGATAAACCACTGGGTGCACTTCTCTCTCTGAAGAAATCTGGCTAAGTACAGCCCCCCACCCCATGGTTCGAAGCATTCACCTGCACAACAAATTATTTGCTGTAATCTGGACTGGCTAACACAGGGGGTCCTCCCAAAGCTTTTTTAAGCTTCTGGAATGCCTGCTCAAATGCTGGGGTTCACACAACCTTATCTGGCCTGTTTTTCCTTGTCAGGTCTGTGAGGGGAGTAGCTATGATACTATAACTGGGGATGAGCTTTCTGTAGTACCCTGCTGTCCCTAAGAGTGCCCTCACCTGCTTTTTGGTAACAGGTGCAGGCCATGCCTAAATGGCTTCCACCTTGGCAGGTTCTGGCCTGATCTTACCACTCCCCACTCTATGTCCCAGGTAGGAGACCTCTGCCATACCCAACTGACATTTGCTCAGCTTAATGGTCAACCCTGCCCTCTGTAGTCTGCCCAGCACCTCCCTGACATGCTGAAGGTGCTCTTGCCAGGATTGGCTGTAGATGGCAATATCATCTAGGTAAGCAAGGGTAAAACCCTTGCTCCTGCTAGGATATGATCTACCAGCCTCTGGAAAGTTGATGGGGCATTTTTCATCCCAAAGGGCATCTTTGTGAACTCATACAAGTGAAAAGGAGTCACAAAGGCTGACCTCTCTCTAGCACTGGGAGTCAAGGGCACCTGCTAGTAATCCTTGGTAAGATCAATGGTGGTAAGATACTTAGCCGCACCCAGCTGCTCTAGGGCTTCATCTGTCCTAGGCATGGAGTATGCATCTGACTCTGTGTGACTATTTAACTTCCTGTAGTCCACACAGAGCCCGATGCTGCCGTCCTTCTTTCGTACCAGCAGCACTGGGGCAGCCCAGGGACTGCTGGACTCTTGAATTACCCTTAGTTCCAACATTTCCTGTATCTCCTCCCTCAGAGTCTGACTCTCTCAGGCATCCTATAAGGGGCCTGCCTAATATGCCTTTGGGGTCAGGTATCCACCTGGTACTGCACCAGGTGGGTGCACCCTGGTTTCCCAATGAGCATGTCCTGAAACTCCTGTAACACTGCTTGGATTTCTCGAACCTGGGTAGGAGATAGCTGCTGGGACACTGTTACCCCTTCCACTGAGGTGTAAGTCCAAGCCTCATTGAGGAGGTCAGTCACCAGATCTCCATTACACTCTTCCTGTAATCCACTGCACATACTCAGCACAAGGGCGTTCCTATCATGGTAAGATTTCAGCATGTTAACATGGTACAATTTGTGCCCCTGCTTCCTGCCTAGCAGTTCTACCATGTAGTTAACATCACTGACCTTCCTTACCACCTTGTATGGTCCTTCCCAAGCTGCTTGCAGCTTGTTGTGTCTGACAGGAATGAGAACCATTACCTGCTGCCCTATAGCATACTCTCTAGCTTGAGCATTCCTGTCATACTAGACCTTTTTCTGTTGTTGGGCTTCTGCCAGGTTCTCTTGGGCAAAGCCCGTGAGTTCCCTGAGCCATGTCCTGTGGTTTAGGACATATGCCACAGCAAACTCTTGGTGAGATTCACACTCACCCTTCCACTCATCACAAAGTAAATCTAGAGGCCCCCTCCCCTATGCCCATACAACAACTCAAAGGGCGAAAAACATGTGGATTCCTGGGGAACCTCTCTGTGAGCAAACAACAGATGGGGCAAATATTTGTCCCACTCCCTCTTAAACTGGTCTGCAAATGCCCGTAGCATGGACTTGATTGCAGAGCCAAACCTCTCACCAAGACTATTAGTCTGGGAATGGTAGAGGTGGTCTTCAGGTGCTTCACCCCACATTACTTCCACAGACAAGCCAGCAAGTCTAACATGAAATTGGCACCGCTGTCGGTCAGTATTTTTTTGGGAAACCGACCCTGCTGTAAACCTCTAACAAAGCATTTGCCACCTTTTCTGCCTCAATAGAGGAAAAGCCACTGCCTCAGGGAATCTTGTAGCATAATCTACTACTACTAGCATATAAATTTTCCCTGTGGAACTTGGGGTACTCAGAGGACCCACAATATCCATAGCTACCCTCTGAAATGGCTCTTCAATCACAGGCAAAGGCATCAAAGGTGCTCTTACCTTGTCTCCTGCCTAGCCTACTTTTTGGTACTGCTCACAGGTCCTGCAGTACCCTGTTATATCTCTGGAAATTCCAGGCCAATAGAAGTTCTGCATAATACGTCTCTTTGTATGTTTTATGCCCATATGACCTGCAAAGGGAATATCATGGGCTATGGCTAGAAGCGCCAGATGGTAGGCTCTAGGCACTACAAACTGCTGTATTTTCTCACCTTCTAGCCCTCCCTTAGGGGTCCACTCTCTATACAGTAACCCTTTGTCCCAGTATACACAACCCCCCTTCCCTTGAGAATCAGGTGACTCACTAGCTACCTCTCTCAGGCCTTGTAATGTATGGCCTGAGAGCTGAGCCTGTCTCAACTCTCTCTTTGTAACCCTTCCCAGCTCCCCTTCCCCAGGAAGTCTGGCATCCTCTGACAGAGGTGCCTCACTGTCAGCCTGGGTACTACTACTCACCTCTGCCCTTGCAGTCAATCTGTCCAAGGGACCATCAGTACCCACAAGCAGCTATGGCTCACCTCCAGTCTCACTGCTACAGAGTAACTCCCATCCTGAAATAACCACTTCACCAGTCTTAGCTGCAAGTATGCAGTCTGACTGGGTCTCCCCCAGGCTACCAGACCCACATGCTTGTCTCCAAGCCTGACTGCGTGTAACTGCATGAGCACATGGTACTGCATTATCAAAATCATTCCCTCTCAGGACATCTGCAGGGATATCCTCAAACACACCTACTTGCTGACTTCCTTTTCCACCCTCCCAGTCAATGGGAACCCTAGCCAAAGGTATTCGGAATGACGTCCTCTTAAAGCTCTGATTGGAGTAGATTGCCCAGGCAAGTAATGCTCCTCTGTAACCACTGCAGGCTTCACAATGGTTAAGGCAGAGGCTGTGTCTCTCTTAGCAATGGCCTCTTTGCCATTCACTATGCTAGGATATAAACTCTGGTGGTAGTTTGGTACCCTTGTTGTCTCAAGACAACCTACTGTTGGGATTTTGTCCTTACCACTTACTGGCTCTCTCACCTTTTGTTCCCCACCTTGCCACCATGGACATCTATATGCCACATGGCCTCACTGGTGGTTGCATTCAAAACATTTAACCCTAGGTCCTGGACGTGTACCTGGACTAGTGTCTTCCCCTGCTACTGGCAGATTCTGTTGGGGCAGTCTGGGCTGCCCACCATGGGTTCCTTTAGACCCATGAGCAGCACTGGGTGTCCCTTTCCTGTGCAGTGATACCCTGTTTGCCAGTTATAGGTCTCCCTTCTTCCCCAACTCATCTGAAGTAGCACACTCTCTGTCAGCTAACCAGATCCTCATGTCCTCAGGCAAAGTGCTAAGAGCTTGTTCCCTTACCAAAAGGTCTGCCAGCCCTTCAAAAGTGGTGACCTGACATCCACTCACCCACCTATGAAAATAAGTGCTTAGTTCAGCAACATATTCACACACACTTTCATCTGCCTTGCATATATGCTCACAAAACATTTTCCTATAAGCTTCAGGTGTTAGCTTAAAAAACTGTAGCAAAAAAATCTTAACAGCAGTATAATCAAAACATTCACAATCAGATACCTTGGACAGCATAGTTACAGCTTTACCATGGAGTAAGGGGGTCATGACCTGTTCCCAGAATCTTTGGTCAACATCATACTGTTTACATACCCTCTCAACCATATGAATAAAACTATCAAAATTATCCCCCACTGTAAACTGTGGAAGAAATTTACTGACCTTTTGTGCTTCTGGGGTCTGATTACTCTCTTCCCCATTACCTCCATGACTCTGGTGAAGAGTCAGCATCTCCTTTTTGTGCTGCCTCTGCCTCTCCTTCTTCTCAGCTTCCAGGCATAGCAGTTTCTCGTTCTCCTCAGCCTGTAGACTTCTCAGTCTCTCTGCTGCTTCTGTTTCTGGATAGATTTTTAAGTCCTCTGCAGAAAGGCTGAGGTGTCCATTCTCTGAGTGTTGTACATTTCCACGGCCAATCTGATCGTCCTCCCGGTTGCTATTCTCTGATGCAGCTGTGACCAAAGCTGCAATCATGTCTGCTTTAGTCAGGTTTCCATGCACCAGTCCTTTAGCCTGGTACATCTCAGCCAACTGGTTCCTTGTCAACTTACCATACTCCTCTCCTGACATACTTGCCTCCCCTCCCTGACTAACTAAGCTAACAAAAGAAATAAAACAATTGTGATATGAACTCTAAATATTCACTGTGTGGCTGATTTAGAGTACAAAAACACCTTCAGTGATCACTGTACACCAGCTACAGGAATTCACTATCCACACCACTACAAGCCAATTAGTATGTGACTTGGCTAACTCACCACTATCAGACAATTAATATCAGATGTGGATAACCCCCCACTGCCAAATAATTAATATTTAATGTGGATATCTCACCACTGCCAAACAATTAATATGTGATGCTTGTGCACTGGCCCAGTAATCAAGGAGCCTCAATCCTCACCACTAGCATCAGTGAGGGGCATGCACATTGGGGGGGATAACAAGTATACACACAGTAAAGTACAATTTCCCTTAGAAGCACACAGAGATCACAGTCAGTCTGGGGCTGGTTTCTCCCTTTCTCTCCAGATCCCCAATTAAGACTCCCCACTGGCACAGCTGTAGGGTCCAGATCTCAGCCTAGTGGTCAAGCTAAAACCTTCAGCACCTTCTCTATCCAACCAGAGCTTTGTGTCCCTGCCCAAGTAGCTGACACACATACTTTAAGATATGATTTAGAAACAAACAGACTCTCCTGGGGAAGGCTGGCACAGGTTTTCCAGGTATGCACCCTTTCTGCCCAGACTATAAGGTAGTACCGACTGCTACCAACAACTACTATCAGCTACTATAAGGCCCTTCCCAAAGGGTGACCGATTTCACTGTGTAATGTTATTCGTATTCAAACAGTAAGTGTGACTGAGCAGCAAGACTACTGCAGTGGCTTGGACAGTATCACCAAATACATGCAAGTACTCTCTAAGAGCTTAAATTATCTCTACACAAAACAGCCACAGTTGAAATGTTTAAAAATATTTAATAATAAATAATAAAAGTACAGGACAAATCTCATCAATTTAACACAGTGCTAATCAAGAGTTCAGAAATCACAGGAACTTTAAAACAATATTGCAGGATAGTCTGACATAAATATAGAAAACAGCTAGACTAATCTGGCTATATTATATCTATCTCTAAGAGAAATACTAAGTTCTAAATAACTTTACTTACAGAGCAAAGTTCTAAATAATTTTACTTACAGAGCAAAGTGTTGGTGATTTGTTGTCATCTTTAGAGAAAATCCAAAATGCTCAATCTTTCTCTCTGAGAAAGTCTTAAATTGATAATACCCAGTACTGCTGACTCATTTCACATTACATCATGTTTATCACTTCTCTTTTAGTTTCCAGGCTAACAGAAATTAGAAGTTATGTACTCACCATAACGTTCCATCTGAGTAGGTGTATTCATTTGTCTGCAACCTGTGGGTTATGGATCCGATATCGGATCCGAACCGGCATGGTTTTCCAGCTATGGATCCAAGCTCTCAGCTCCTCCCCTCACCCATAATGCCCTGCTCTACCCTCATGACCTCAGATCGAGTTTGCCAAAGCAACAATACCCTAAAAAGGGTAACAAAGAATATGCAGGAAACTGAAAGGCCAGGGGGATAGGAGGGCGGGATGGTTGCAGACAAATGAATACACCTACTCAGATGGAACGTTATGGTGAGTACATAACTTCTAAATCTGAAGTAGGATATTCATTTGTCTGCAACCTGTGGGACAGAGTCCCCAGCTACCTGAATCTTGGGCGGCCATCATGGAAGGATATTCCGGAGCACCGCGGAGCCAAAGGATGCTCTACCCCTAGATGCAAGATCCAACTTATAGTGGGAAATAAAGGTATGAGATGAAGCCCACGTGGCTGCTGCACAAATATCATCTAGAGGAATCCTAGCCTTGAAGGCTGCCGAGGTAGATACTGACCGGGTTGAATGGGCATGAACACCCTCTGGTGCGGGCCTTCCTGAAGCTTGATAAGCCAATAAAATGTACTGTGAAATCCAGCGGGACAGAGAAACTTTAGAGATTGGCTTGCCCAAATTGAATTTTGCAAAGGAAATAAACAGCTGGTCGGATTGCCTATGACCAGCTGTCCTGTTCAGATAAAATCTAAGTTGCCTGTGAACATCTAGTGAATGTAGCTTATATTCACCTTTGTTTTCATATTTAGGGAAGAAAACAGGGAGGTTAATGGATTGATTGATGTTTGCTTCAGAAGCGATTTTAGGAAGAAAGGACGGGTTGGTCCTGAGGGAGACACGGTCCGGATGAAATACCAAGTAAGGAGGTTTAGCTGATAAAGCTTGAAGTTCAGAAACTCTCTTGGCTGATGTAATGGCTACCAAAAGGCTGTCTTGTAGGACAAGAATTTGAGATCCACCGTAGCCGCTGGCTCGAAAGGAGGAGCGGTCAAGGCCTGTAGGACTAAAGAAAGGTCCCAAGGAGGAACTGCTTGTTTTATAGGGGGCCTGAGAAGAAAAGTACCTTTAAGAAATATTTTACACAATTTGGCTGACATAAGAGGATTAGAGTCATGGCCAATGTGATAGTGAGAAATTGCCGCCAGTTGAACTTTGACTGTGGAACTGCTGGCACCATCGTTAAAGAGAGTGGTTAGAAAGTCAAGCACTAAAGGGAGAGGAACCGTGAAGGGATTCAGGCCTTGCCGCTCCGCCACACAGAGAAAGCGTTTCCATTTGCTCCTGTAAACCTTTCTAGTGGATGGTTTATGAGCCGCCACCAAAATAGCCTTTACAGGTGAAGAAATACCGGGAGTCCTTATCAAGAGTGGAACTGGAGCAGCCAAGCGGTCAGCTTCAGGTTGTCCAGGTTCGGAGGAGGAATGCAGGATGGATGGGATATCAGATCCGGGATGGGATCTAGAATCCAAGGAGGATTCACCGAGTGAGACCTTAGGAAGGGGAACCAGATCTGTCGAGGCCAGAATGGAGCAATGAGAATCATTCTGCAACCCACCCGAGAGGCTTTCTGAAGAACTTGCAGCATCAGAGGCAAGGGTGGATAGGCATACAGAAGACCGGGTGGCCAAGCATGCACCAGAGCGTCTCTTGGGGTACCTCCGGAGGAGGTATTAGAGCGAAAAACTGTCGCACTTGGTGTTTGAGGGAGAAGCAAAAGATCGCATGAAGGGTTCCCCACCGTGCGAATATGCGTTCGCTACTTGACAATTGAGAGACCACTCGTAAGGGGTCAGAATGGTGCGACTGAGCTTGTCCGCTAGGATGTTGGACCGACCGGAATGTGCGTTGCTATTAGAAAGTGATTGGTGGAGATTGCCCATTCCCAAACTCTCATGGCCTCTCGACAAAGAGGGTAAGACCTTGTTCCCCCTTGCTTGTTGATGTACCAGACAACAGACATGTTGTCCGATTGAATCGCAATTGTTCCCAAGGGAAGAAAGTCCTGAAGTGCTAGCAATGCTAAGAGCACTGCTCTCATCTCTAGAACATTGATATG
Source organism: Protopterus annectens (assembly GCF_019279795.1). NCBI lineage: Eukaryota > Metazoa > Chordata > Ceratodontiformes > Protopteridae > Protopterus > Protopterus annectens. The sequence goes on along the minus strand of NC_056743.1, from coordinate 919,033,026 downwards.
CAGTAAGGTCTCTGAATCGTTCCACGTGCCTTGGACGGTCCGGCCCATAAAGTGCCCCCACCGAGGCGGGAGGCGTCCGTGGTCACCGTGGCGAGAGGGAGAAGCACAAAATGGGCGGCCTTTGTGGAGATCCGGGAGTGGAGCCACCACAAGAGGGACCGCTTGCAAGCCTTGCTGATCGCTATGGGATGATGCATGGGGAGAGCAAGGTATGACCACTGTACTAAGAGCGTCCACTGTAGAATGCGCATATTGAGCCTGGCAAGAGGAAGAAGTGCTATAGCCGATGCCATGGACCCTAGAGCCCTCAGGACCAACTCCGCTGGAACAGAACTTGAATGGAGAATGGCCCGCACCTGGAGCTGCAGATTTAGAACTCTGTCCGCAGTGAGGAAGGCTCGTAAACTCCTTGTGTCTAGCCTGGCCCCTATAAAATCTAAGAGCTGTGTGGGCGCCAGGTTGGACTTTTTTGTATTTATTGTGATGTGGAGAAAGGAGTCTCGCGCCAATAGAAGTAGATGCCTTGTTGGGGCGGTAAGAAGCCAGTCGTCCAGGTAGGGAAAGACCTGCACCCCCTGAAGCCTCAGGTGGGCCGCTACCACTGCTAGTACTTTGGTGAACACCCTGGGGGCTGTGGTGAGACCAAAGGGAAGGACCCGGAACTGGTAGTGACTGGCTCCCAGCCGGAAGCGGAGAAACCTCCTGGAGCGCCTGTCCATCAGGATGTGGTAGTACGCGTCCTTGAGATCTATCGAGCACATCCAGTGATTTTCTCCCAGAAGGGGGAGAATAGATTGCAGAGTGACCATTCGGAATTTTTCTTTGGGGACTGCCAGATTCAAGAGAGAGGTCTAGGATTGGTCTTAGTTCCCCCGTCTTTTGGCACTAAAAGAATCTGGAGTAGAACCCTGATCCGACCTGGTCTGGGGTAGCGGGCTGGATGGCTCCTTTCTTTAGCAGATGGCCAATTTCTGCCAAAGCGGCCTCCCGTTGACCGGGTGGGACGTCTGGGAGGGACTTCAACTTTGGAAGGTGAAGGAAAGGAATGCGATATCCCTGGATATGATTTGGAGAACCCAGCGGTCCGATGTTATGGACTCCCATGCCGCTAGGTGCCCAACGTCCCCGACTGCCTCCAGAGTAGAGCAGTCGGGCAACCTCAGGGTTGCTGCGGGCCGTTCAGAGAAAGGTTCCCTGGACCCGAAGTTTCTGGGAGCCCCTCTGCCTCTAGGGCGGCGTCCTCCCTGTCCTCCTCTGCCACGGAAGGACTGGTTGTCCGGAGCAGGCTGGGACTGCTGCGACTTCGAACCACATCTTCTTCTGACCCTTTTGGTTCCTAGAATAGGGCCTCTGGGGTGCAGAGAAGCGGATTCCGGCGGCAGACAGCGTCTTCCGTCCTTTTCGCTCTGGGTCAACGTCTCGCGACGGTCTTGCCAAACAGAGCAGAACCATCAAAGGCGTTAAGCACGCTTTGAAGGGCTCAGAAAAATCGCAGTGACGGAGCCAGGCCTGGCGTCTAGTGACCAGTCCTGTCCCGCAGCTCTAGCGGCCCTCCGTTGCATGGGAGAGTAGCCGCATAGAAGTATTTGTAACTGACCTAAGAGTGGCCATACGGGTGGAGTGCAGAACTCTGTCCTCCTCCGAAATGGACTCAGGGAGGGATGCAGCGTATTCCTTAATAAGATCTCGCTGCATCCGAATAACATGTGCCAAATAGTTCAGCGCCCTTACCGAGAAGGTCGCCGAACTGAACATCCGCTTCCCCAAGCGGTCCATCATCGAGACTCCTTGCTCGGTGGGTGGACTGAGGACTCTCCTGAGCCAGTTCCCTCTTTGTGGCCGCCGTCAACATGGCATCTACCGGAGGCCCCTTACTCCAATGGGTCCGGTCGGATGGCGGACTAAGGATCCTATCCGGTCTTTTGGGAATTGGCTCCACGGTGTCCGGTTCCTTCCACGCCCTGGTGGTAATAAGGTCCACCAGGGGTCGGCAGGGGACACCCAAGAGGTAGACGGGCCCGTTTCAAATGCCTCCAAGAACACGGACTCGTCCGAGGAAGACTTGGGGCAGACCACCCCTTATACGGAGCATTTCCATGATGTCTCCAAAGGAGACATCCTCGAGGGTGACCGTGGGGAGCCTTCCCTTCCTCCAAGTCCGTGTCTTCTGTGAGAGACTCGGGAGTCAATGTGCCTCCTTTTGCACGTATGCTTGAGGGACCTCCTCTGGGGGCTGTCAGAGGAGTCCTCGCAAGCAGCAATTCTCCATAGGAGCCACTTGGGGCACAGAAGCGGGCTGTCCCAGGGGCGGATGGTGGAAGCCTGGCCCAGTGCAGAGGGAGCGGGGACGGGCGGAACAAGTGCCGGGGTCCGGAGACCCTCAACAGAGCCCTCTCCACTACATCAAAAGCCGAAGGAGCCGACCTCGACCAAAGGATCCGACAATCGGCTCCCCTCGGATCCGAGTGGACGGAGCCGGCGCGGCACTCGGATCCGAAGGGACAGTGCGCTCCGACACAGACGGGCGCCGAAGGAGCACTGATCCCCGGATCCGGCTCGGATCCAGGCTCCGAGAGGTCGGGTCCGGCACTCGAGGGCAGGGTCGGATCCGGTACCAAGTACTATCGGCCAACCCACCCCGGCTCGGCTGCTCGGCTCCAGCTGCTCGAACCCGGATAGCGGGTCGGAGAAGGAGCAATAGGCTTAAAAGGGTGTTGAGCTCCCCGAGGGGGAGGCAAGAGCACTCCCATCTGCATCTGGGCCTGGATGAACCTTCTCCTCCTCCGGTCCAGAGCAGCATCAGAAAGGCTATGTGTAGATCTCGGCGAGGCTACCGAGGTAGGCCTGGAGTGCCTCCTGGATAGCCGCGGCGGAGATCGGGTCTCCTCCTCCTCAGGACCCGGTGAAAAGCACACAGGGGACCGGAGCCGGGAAGGAGGAGACCGAACCGACGGAGCCGGGGAGAAGCCGCTTGGCTGGCGGGGCGAAACAGAGGTCTCGGCCCGCCAGGTGCTTCTCCCTCCGTCCTTTTAGCAGCATCCCTCTCCTCTCCAGAAGCGGGAGGTTGAGTCCCAGGAGCAGGAGGGTGCCACAGGGGAACAACTGTAGCCACAGTAGTCCCGAAGGAGCGGAGGCGGAGCCGAGTCTGGCGGTAAAGACCCGCCAAGACAAGCTTGGACCTCCGCTCCCTCAGTGCCCTGGGGTTGAACCCTGCACATATGGAACAGCCAGGTGTGAGTTGTTCAACCCAGACACTAACACACGAGTGTGGCCATCAGCCGGTGAGAGCTTATGGCCACACTCGAGCATTTTGAAAAGATAGATTTAGGCTGATCAGCCATAATCTACAAGCTACTAAAGTAACTTAAAAGAAAAAGACACACAGGCCTACACACACACTCTACAACAGCGAGGGAGGGAAAAAAATTAATTAATTTAACTCAAACTAAAACTATTAATGAGGGAAACCTAAACTTTCACACAAAAATACACAAAAAATTTAAAACTTTCTGTTTTAACAGGTAAATATACTAGCACTTAGCTGAGAGCAAAGAACCCAAATCCAGTCACCAGCGCGGCAAACGAGATCTGAGGTCATGAGGGTAGAGCAGGGAATTATGGGTGAGGGGAGGAGCTGAGAGCTTGGATCCATAGCTGGAAAACCATGCCGGTTCGGATCCGATATCGGATCCATAACCCACAGGTTGCAGACAAATGAATATCCTACTTCAGATCATAAAATTTACATTTCTCTCTACACCTGGCCAGGAAGCCACAGCAATAAAAGACAATTTTACATGTAAAATCTAGCAATTATCTTTGTCTTCAAACAACATATGAATTTGGTAGCCCAGACATCCTGTCTCCAAGCTTAAGATCAAACACAGTGGTAATTCTTTACTTACCAGCTTTTTTCCAGCAGGGTGTACTGTGGTTAAATTTTTGAAGTTCAGCATAAAACACAGTTTTCTTACATTTAGTTTTCTTACATTTGTAAAAACAAGTCTGTGGATTATATTAATATTTACAATGACATAGAATTATCTACAAAATTCTATCTAGCTAGGCTGGCAGTCTTCACAACACTAACTACAGAAAAGGTCTTGACCTGTTTTTCCATGTTTTTCAGGTCTGCTTAATTGATGGGCCAAAGAGAGTAAACCTATCAAAGGAAGCACTGGTAGAGATTACCTTGGAGTTCTCTGTGAAGTCTCTCAAGCACAGTCAGGCATGATGGCAAACAGCCATGGAATTCCTACTTTTCTATCTACACCATCCACTGAATTATGAGAAAATCATGTGGTCAAATTTGCAAGAGAGAACATAACTGCACCTTCTGGCTGCAATATGAGCTTAAGATGTCCATCTGACAACTGATCAAGTGAGTGAATCATTCTGTCAGCCCCTTCTAGTGGGAAGATCAACATGTGAGAAAGGTAAATTATTGATGTCAATAAAAACACTAAGAGTGCATAAACATACTCCCCAAACCTGTTCATAGCTCTTGATTTCATATCCATGGGGAAAAACAACAGAGCTCCGTGATGTTAAAGCCTTTTCAGGGACACAGCAGCAATTGAATTGGGCTTGAGATTTTATATTTAGTAGGTCCAGTCTTTGGGAGGCCAATGGATCTTACCCAGTCTCCTCAGAACAGGTGCAACAACATCAGGATTTTCAAAGCAGATTTAACAACACATTATACCAATTATCAATGGGAGAATTTAACAGGAATGAGGGTGGGCTGTCTGGAAGGCCGGCTGCAAGATCTTCCATGAAGAGTTTGAGGGCATCCATTGTCCATCTACCTTCTACTCTTAGTTCTTGACATATGGAAAGGGAGACTTTTGTGGAGATTCTAGGTGCATCCTCTTACACTTGTGCTTCTTTTCAGTCTTCAGAGATAATGGGTCAGAGGGTAATGAAAAAACTACTCATGTCCAGATATTTGAGACTGATCTTGCAAAAGACTTCTAGGCTCTCTGTTCTTATGACTAAAAAGATGGATGGAAAAGGATTTAGACAAGAAAATGCCTCCTATTGAAGCCATTGTCACAGTGGGAACAGGCACTGAATGCAGCATATGTGGGACCATCTGCAGTGAAGGTGCTAATGTCAACTTCAATGCCACACAGAAGATAAAGAGCACCATCCCCTGATGCTGAAGACCAAACCAGATGAGGCCATTGCTGATGCAAAGTAAACTGATATTGGGTCTCAACCTGACAGAACAACCCACTGACAAAAGGAGTGACCCCATGCCTGATGTTGATAGAAAAAATCAGAAAGCCATCTTTTCTGAAACTTGCATCCATTGAGTCTGAACCAGAACTGACTCCGACAGGTCAGCCTAGAACTCTAAGCCCAAAGACAACCCCAAACCTGAAAGCATTGTCGTTGAAGGTGCTGACACTGAGGGTATTGTTATTCCAACATTTAAACCACAAATAACATCAACAAGTCAGTTGATATTAACATCATCAATGCAGGACAATTAGCCAAGGACTCAGTGATTAGAGTGCTGTCCCACCAATGATGGAGAGTGATCCTGTTTCAGTCAACTGTTCCTGCCTTTGGGCCAGTGCCCAGTCTGAAAGTTACCATGGTCATAAGGGTACTTCCAGTTGGTTTGACTTTAGGATGTGTAGATCAGAGTGTATGTGCTGTAGCTTTAAGAAGCATGTCAAGAGCTGAGTGTGCACATATAAATACAGGGCATGTCCTATTCTTAGTGCCATTTTGAGGGTGCAGCCAGACAGTGAGCATGTATGACTGCAGTAGTTAGTTTGTATATAAGTTACTTAAGTTAAAGTCAGTAAACTTCTACTGTGATGTGTTTGTATATAATAAAGCTGCTTGAACAGGACCCATGAAGACTCTTCTATTGTGTCCAAAGTAGGAGAGCGACATGGTGTCAGAACTGGGATTCCAGGGAAAGATATCTAGAGCCATGAGGTGCAGAAATGACAGTGAAGGTAAATAAGAGAAACAAGCATGAAAAAAGGCAGAAAAGAATCAAAGGTAATGAGAATTCGCTCAAACTGTTTTATAATAAAAAAAAAGAGAGAGTGAGATAAACTAGAGCATTACAAGGGCACAGATCACATTATTAAACAAGCAGGAGGCATAAAAAGTTTATTAACTAAAGAGAAATGTTTAAGACTGCAATATTTGACAAAACGATTATCAGAAAAGCAAAACGAGTATGTTTAAAGCAAAACGAATATGTTTAAGGCAAAACAGGCATGTTTAGAGTAAAGCGAGCACAAGAAAAGTACAATGGGCATGAAAAGAGATTGAACGAGCAAAACGAATACAATAAGGGCAAAGAAAAAAAAGGCCACATTAAGTGTAAATATAGCAAAGCAACTGCACGTTTTGGCAAAGTGCTGTGTTTCAGCATAACTACGACTTTGTATTGTATAACGGCATAACTAGAGTTATTTGAAGCATCTCAAAATGTGTAAAAGTGCTTACAGTATATGCTTATTACTGTGCATATATTCTGAAGAGTTTATATGTGTGCAAAGTGCAACTATTTCGTGGAGTACAGTCAAAGTATAAAAGTTTCTTGTGCTAGGTGTGTCCGTCTGCAAAGTGCCGCCATTAGAGTGTTTCTTGAATTGTAAAGAATTGCCTGGCAAGGTACTACTGTTTTGGGGAAATTTTAGTGTGCTGTGTAGTTTATTCATAAAGTGCAATTACTTCGAAATGTTATTGATTCTGAGCTTCACTTGCCCAGTTCATTTGCATTGTGCAGTTATTTGAAATGTTTCTTAAAATGATGATAAATTACTTTTGCAGTACAGTAATTTCAAGAGTATTACAGTGACTGAGAGACTTATTTTGCAAAGTTCAGTTATACAGAGGCTTAGTGTGTTATTGGGCAAAGTTACAAATGCTGGCATAAATTTCTGGCATATATGTATGTTTATGTGTTCATGCTTATTTGCAAATCCCTTCACTGGCATGTGTTAATATGGCAGACGGAATTGGAGAATATTTGAGCAAGAGTACGATATTTTTATACAAGCAGCTTGTTCAGATAAAGATGCATGCACCAAGGCATTCATTTTGTTAAACCTAGATGGGTCAGAGGACATAGAAAGAGAGTATTCATTTGTGTATGCATCAGCAGTGTATGAGGGAGAAGGTGAAACTCGTCGTATTGTTGTACAGGCTGAATCAAGGGAAGACCCTTAGTGTCAGAAGCACAAGTTCAGATATACGTGTAACCCATAGACAAATATTACATTAGAAAGGCATTTGTTTTACACAAGATATCAGAAACCAGGGGAAACCTTTGCAGCTTATATAATTGACCTGAGAAACAAAGCTAAAATGTGTCAAGTTTGGTGACTTAAAAGATGAGTTAATAAAGAACAGGCTCATGTGTGGTAGTAATAGTGCTGCAGTGAGAAAGACTTTGCTTCGTGACAGTGATTTAATGTTGAGCAAAGCTACTGAAATTTGTCATATCCATGAGGTGACAGAAAAACACACAAGTATGCTTGCGAGTGACAAGAGCATGGTTTCAGCAGGTTCCAGAGCAAATGTAGATAGCATGCAACACATGGCAAACAGAAGCAGGCCTAAGCACATGGCAGCCACAGACCCTGTTAGTTCATTAGGGAAACCACACAGTTTTCCAGCAAGTTCTAAGACTAGTTCAGTTAAAAGAGCATACTCCTCAGTGCAGTGCAAGTATGAATCAGCAAAACCCAAGTCCAGCTTTACTGTTAACTGCCGCAATTGTGGTGCCAATCATGAGTCTAGAAGACAGAAATGTTTAGCAATGTTATAAGTGTAAAAAATGGAACCATTTTCAAAAATTTTGCAAAGCAAGTAAACCCGCAGATTTGTAAAGAAAGGTCACACAAACAAGCAAGTTGATCAAGTAGACCGCAAGTCCACTTTCTATGTAGATGGTGTATCAGTAATTGGTGAGAGAGTTGATGCAGTGAATTTATTGGCAAAGAGCAAAGTGTTTTGTACAGTCTGGATCAATGGTAAATCTACGGGAGCTTAAAGTAGACTCTAGTTTAAAGTGCAATGTTATATCAGTGGACACATTTGCTAAAGTGAGAACTAATGAGCAACTCAATGTGGCCAATAGTGTGAAACTTGTTGCTTATGGAGGTGAAAAAATTCAAACCGAAGGCTTAGTGATGCTTTCATGTTATCTGGCCAAGAACTGTTACAGCTTGTTATATTCTATGTAGTCCAAAGACCAGTACAGTCTTTACTGGGTCTCAAAGACAGTTTGAGAATGAATCTGCTTTCTTTTACCAAAGAAGTTCATCACATAAGTGCATATCTTAGTTCCAATTTTTTCTGAAGCTATTTTCTCAGAATATGCTGATGTTTTTGATGATAAGTTGGGCAGACTCCCAGTTGTGTATTCCATGAAGTTAGATCCAGAGGTCGCTCCGGTAGTTAGACCAGCAAGAAGAGTTCCGATAGCTATGCAGAATAAAGTTAAGGCTCAGCTGGATAAAATGGTGCAGCAAGGTGTAATTTGTCTTGTTACAGAACCAACTGAATGGGTGTCATCTATGGCTGCAGCTCACAAAAAAGGCTCAGATGAAATGAGAATATGTATTGACCCAAGAGAATTGAACAAAGCATTGAAGAGACTGCATCATCCAATGCGCACAGTCGAAGAGGTTGTAAGTTTAATACTGAATGCCATTGTTTTTTTCTGTCTTGGATGCAAAAAGTTAATTTTGGCAAGTAATGTTTGATCGCAAATCCTCATTACTAACAACTTTTGGTACCCCATTTGGCAGACACAGATTCCTAAGGATGCCATTTGGAATAAATTCTGCAAGTGAAGTCTTGGAGCACATTTTTTCGGGTTATCCTTGTGCCATAATAGTAGATGATTTATTGGTAGAAGGTAATGGTGAAGCAGAGCATGACAGAAACCTAAACAGAGTTCTAGACAGAGCACATGAAGTAAATTTGAAGCTCAATCCTCTAAAGTGCACATTCAGACTACCACACGTTACATATGTACGTCATTTATTTACCAGTACTGGCCTGAGACCAGACCCGATCAAGCAAGCAGCTATTATTGAGATGTCAGCACCAGATAATATTCAAGCTCCCCAGAGCTTCCTAGGCATGGTCAACTATTTAGGCAAGTTTATATCAGACCTCAGTGAGCTGACAGCACCTTTAAGAGAGCTGACGTGCAAAAATGTTACATGGTCATGGTTAGAACAACACCAGAAGGCATCTGAAGACCTCAAGCAGAAAACTGCTACCCCACTTACATTAAGATACTATGATATGAGCAAACCAATCACTCTTTCCTGTGATGCTTCCAAATTTGGTCTTGGTGCAGTTATTCTTCAAGAGGGCAGATCAGTAACCTGTGCATCTAGAACACTTACCCAAAATGAAATACAATATGCTCAAATCGAGAAGGAACTTTTGGCAATAGTATTTGCATGTTCAAAGTTTCATGATTATATTTATAGGTTCATAGGTTCATACTAGGCTCTCTGCCCTAGGGCATTTATAAGCCTAGCCAGAGTGTGTTTGGCTTTCGCCACCCGTTTTAAATAAATTTTGCTATGCCCTTTTTCAAGGTTAGTATACTGTGCCTCTGTCTAACAGCATGGTCGAGCTATTCAGATTGAAACTGACCACCAATCTCCAGTTACTATTCTAAAGAAGCCTATGCATTCAGCTCCAGCGAGATTACAAAGAATGATGCTCAAATTGCAAAAGTACAAATTCAAAATGGACTATACAAAAGGCAAACTACTTTATCTGGCTGATACCTTATCCAGATCACTCAGAAATATGATGAAACAGTTTGTCACAGAGAATTTTGACTTTTATGTGATGGCAATGTGTAATTTCCCTACCACTAGGCTTGATGAGCTGAGATATCACACAAAGACTGATCCAATTTTACAAAAGCTCAATCACTACATTAATGGTGAATGGCCGTCAACGCAATCTTGTGTACCACCTGAAGTGCAAACATATTTTCCTTACAGAGATGAAATTTTGAAGGAAGATGGCATTATTTTCAAAGGTCCTAAAATTGTTGTCCCTACTGCCTTACAACAAGAATATATCCAGATTTTGCATGGTGGTCATCCAGGTTCCGCATCCACTAAGAAAAGAGCAAAACAACTAGTATTTTGGCCTTCGTTACTGAAAGACATTGATAAAGCACTTTCTTCTTGTTCAGTATGCAATAGTACTAAACCGCATTTGCAAAGAAAACCACTTCAGCTAAGTCATGTTCCTGAACTACCTTGGTCAACAGTAGCCACTGATATCTTTGAGTGGGACAATCAACACTACTTAGTATCGCTAGAATCATTCAAATTGGTTTGAGACTGACTTACTACCTAACCTAACATCCACTACTGTTATTACTAAGTTGAAATCCCATTTCTCAGTCCATGGTAGTCCATACAAAGTTATTTCTGACAATGGTATTCAATTTACTAGTCAGTTGTTTCAGAAATTTGCAAGAGAATGGGACTTTGCACATGTTACTACCAGTCTTGACTATCCAAAGTCAAATGGGCTAGCTGAAAGTGCAGTGCAGAGTGCAAAGCAATTACTTGAAAGGTCAAAGCATGACAATACCGATGTCTTTTTGAATTTACTTAATCTCAGAAACATACCCTATGACAATATACTTGGCTCACCTCTCAAAGACTTCTATCCAGGCAAACCAGAACAACGCTACCTATTAGTTCCAGTTTATTGAGGCTTAAAGCTAAGAACAACAAAATCATCAAAATTCAATTATTCAAGAAGCATTCTATCCAGAAGTCCAGTTATGATAAATCGAGCAGAGTTCTTCGTCCATTGAGGGAAAGAGAGACAGTGAGGATACAAACAATGAAAGATTTCAACCGGATTGGTCACGTTACAGGCATACGTGCTGAGCTGAGATCCTACCTTGTAGAATCTGGGGGTGTGGAGTACAGGAGAAATTGCAGGCATCTTCTTCCTGTATCACAATCATCATCACAGCATTGTTCCTGTGATACAGACTCTAGACCTCAGAGCGAACCAGATGTTGTTCCCATGCCAGAGTGTGTTTCAACTTCTACTTCCATTCCTGAGGATGTTCCAAATATTTCTAAGGTTGAACATTCTATAGAGACAGCTCCAGTTGTTAAACCTAAATCTCAGTTTTATATCACACGATATGGTTGAATATCCAGGCCCAGTGTGAAATACACAGCAACATGGACATAACTGTATATATGTACCTAGTCATATAGTCTTGTATAATTGCATGATAAATAACTACTTGTAATATCTGCATGCCAAATAGCTTCATAACGTGGCATGCTCTATTTCTCAAAGAGGGAGGATGTAGATCAGAGTGTATGTGCTGTAGATTTAAGAAGAATGTCAAGGGCTGAGTGTGCACATATAAATACAAGGTAAGTGCTATTACTAGTGCCATTTTGAGAGTGCAGCCAGAGAGTGAGCATGTATGGTTGCAGTAGTTAGTTTGTATATAAGTTACTTAAGTCAGTAAACTTCTACCGTGATGTGCTTGTACATAATAAAGCTGAATGAATAGAACCCACAAAGACTCTTCTATTGTGTCCAAAGTAAGGATGGGCAACAAAATAGGGACAAGTGAGGAAAACTGGGATGTTCTGGCTGTAACAGTGTGCAAAGAAGTGCCTCTGTCTAGTCTAGTATTAGTGGAGGGGGTGGGAAGGGGTTAAAGACTACTTTTGTTAGATCTTAATAAAAGCCTGTATCATCTTTTTTACAGTCAGTCTTAACAAGAGATCTACAATAACATCTGAATGACTTTGATGATGATGGTTTTGAGCTTAAAATGTCTTTGCACCTTTTAATCAGACAGAGAAACAGCAATATCAGTTTAAACCGGTTTTACAGGAGACTTATTTGATAATACTGTGGCAGGAATTTTAGAAATACCAGCAGCATATTGAATGGGAGTCAACATTTCTCTTATTCTAGTTGTTCTTATTTCTTTACTCTTATTTTTGATTTTTTTTTTTTTTACGTTGAGGAACCCAAGATGAATTTATCACCTTCACAGTTTTATATTTCTTCTTTCTGTCCTTGTCCATATGTCTGGATGAATTGTCTCTACTTACTACAGGCTTGATCCCAGAACTCAAGGCACCCAATTGCAAAGCAACACTCAGCGTTGAAGCTCTGACAGGAGTGGACAAAAAGGCTTTTTCCATTCTAAATAAATTTAACTTAACTTTTCTCTCAAATGGCTGTGGGAGTAAATAATTTACAGATACAAGTAAAAGAAGAAAATGCTCTTCTCCTAAACTATAGACACACAAAGGGAAAGCTTATCTTGGGACAAAACTTAAGTCCATGTTTATATATGTTATAGGCTTTACTTTCCATAGCAGCAAACTGTTCAAACTAATAAAAAAGCAAAGAACAGTAGCACCAGTTGAGAAAAATCTCCAGACAGAAGTAATACAATGGCAAAGCAACATTTTTTTATAACTGGTAAGATGAGACAAGAAATATGCCAAAGGCGTAGCCATCTATGGAAAGAAAGGGAAGGGAGGAAGAGAACTGCGAAAGTTTCCAGAAAAAAAATGATAAAAAATGGAATGGCCTAATCTGAAAAGTTGACCAAACCATGAGCAGATGCATACAAGTAGGACTAGAAATAATGTACTTTACAAAAGTAGCTTGGGACTGTTTCTCTTATGTTAAAGCTTCAATGTGCAGTAAAAGAGATCTGGAAAGGAAGTATTTTGCAGAGAATTATGGGAAGGAGACAGGGTAGTAACCTGAGAAAGTTTCAGATGCCCAGCTTCTATTGTTGACTAAAAAGGACCTTTTTGTACCAGATCAGCAGATGACAGACAAGGAAAGGGAATGATTTTTAGTTGCACATACCTTTACCTGCCCTACGTAGACTTCGGGAAACCAGCGAATGACTGTAACTCAGCAAACAAATACTGGACTGGGAAGCTTGAGATGCAGTTAACTTGTTGACCTCCAAATGGGCAGTGATAGCTCGGTATACAAAGCTAGTAGGTGCTACAGCCAAGGACTGATAGTGTTATGTGCCTCATGAGGGTTGACACCCTCAGGCTATCACAGGACTGTTGGGGTCTCTAAGGCAACAGGATCTATATTACATCGTCGAACTCACAGGAGTTTGAACGATGTAATATCGAACCATGAAGTTCGAAACCCAAGAGTTACGAAAACACATAACAGCAATTTTTTCCCCAAGGAAAGAAATCGTTGTTCCGGTACAAAACTAAAAAAAAAACCCTTACACTTTAAACTTAAACTAATGTGGGGGGCTTCACACCACACACCCCCCTACTAAAATATACCAACTCTGAGTTCGCACCACAGTGAAGGAAATAACAAAGCCCCAAAAACAGCCCACCGATTTTTTTCCCCTGGGAAAAAAAAATCAGTGTGCCGTGGCTTTGCTATTTTCATATTTTGAACATTTGGGTTCGATAGTACAATGTTCGGACTCCTGTGAGTTTGACGTTGTAATATAGACCCAAGGCAACATGCTGCACGCCAACAAAATGTTTAACTAACTTTTTTTAGGCTTATTCAATTTATGCTTCTGCTTAAAATATTTCCTCATATTTCTTGTAGAAGATTCTCCCTCAGAAGAAGGGACAGGCATTTTTTTGTCCTATGGTAGAAACTTTTTTAAGTACTAGGAAGATCTTTTATGCTGCAAGCTTTACAAAGTGTGGTTTTCTTATTAAAAAATGCAATGCTCACAGCCACACACTTTGTAGTTCTCACAAAAACAGAATAAACACTGAAGGAGAAAATCCGTTGGTGGTTACCTATAAGCCACAAGCACAGTGTTCTGTGATCTTTTACAGGTATGTCATCAGACCCAGAAAGATCTACTAAACACAATCATAAATATCACTATAGCAGTTAACTGTAATTCAACAATTTGTCACAAATAAAACGGAAAAGTTTGATTTGCTTTGGAAGTTACCTGGATGAATCACCTGACTGGTGCAGCAAAAGATAACCGAAAATGGTAAGGACTAATCTCTCCTTTAAACCGTATGTTCTGTGACATACGTGGCTTGGTCGAGCCTAGGGCAGGCGATGTACAAAATTCTGGACGTCATGAGAAATGGTCAGATAAATGCCTGCAGCACAATTCCCACTCATTATGCATGACACTGAGGCAGTGATCATTACAAGGAACATCTTTTAGTACAGCTAATGTCATTATTTATGAAGTGATCCGGGAATAAAGAAGAGGTCAAACAAGTTGACACTTGTCTCACAAAGTTGAAACATGGGCTGGCAGAAGCAGATCTCTCACTATTCAATGTAGCTCAGTTTATATCTTGATGTTCTAACCTCTAATCCATACTGTAAATCGTTACTAGCTGGTTCTTAAAATGCTGTTACTAGAACAACAGAATAACAGGAAAGATAATGTCTGAAAAGGTAAGTTAACAGCAGATCTCAATACACTGCAGATCTGAAGATTGTGCTGGTATAAGCTGAAGTGCTAACATACAGTGTCAGACAATTTATTTCACTGAGACTGAAATGACTGACCCCCCCCCACCTTCCCCTTCCAGAAGTTACCCACATTCTCTTCTGCAGCAACCTAGGTGTTAACAATATTAAAGCAGGGAGATGGAGCGGCAGGGCTTCCACAATAAAATTAATCTCATCCTAAAAACAGTCTAGCTGGATCATAAATAATAAACAGATAGACAATCAGACAGATAGTTTCAGTCCAGTGTGCTCCTTAACAAAATCTCATTTACCAATTCAAACATACAATAATTTATATTCTATTATACCAGCAATTTGTGGGTGATGCTGTATAGCTGGTACTACAGGCTGAAAGTATATATAACGCAGAAAGCAGAAATGATAACAACCAATCATGTATATATCTTTGATGGAGGAAAAAGGATGGGAAATGTTGCCAATACTCTTCATGCAGTCTTATAACAGGCTGCTAAATACCCTTTAGCATCAAAATACTAGGGGAAAAACAACCCTTCATCAGACTGTGAGTACTACCTCAAGTTTCCCCCAAAACAGACCATATCTAGTGGGACTAACCAGGTCAATAAGAAAAAGTGAAGTAACAAACTTAATAAATTCAAATGTTACCTGAAATGCAAACTCGCCAGAGAAGTCATTCATCCCACAGGAGTGCATTAGGCTAAGTGTATTCCTGACTGCCTCAGCACTAAGAACCCGCTCTCCAGAAATTGGGCAGATGCCCCCATTTGCTAATGTAGATGCCATCACACTGGCTGATTCACATGTAACCTCAATGGAGCAAAGCTGGTGGAAAAAGGAAAGACAGTAATGAGAAACTAAAGTCATACATCAAGCTCTTAGCTGAGGTGTGCAGAATAAAGTTTTTCTGAATGTACCAGTTATGACAGGCTGTATTAGTGTAAGTCACAAAAGTGATATTATGTGGCTTGCTACTCCAGTTATATTATGAACTTCAAAATAAATACTCATATTTAGTGTGTGTGTGTGTGTGTGTGTGTGTGTGTGTGTGTGTGTGTGTGTGTGTGTGTGTGTGCGCGCACGCATCCTGCCATGGTCTGCTGTCCACTTTTTGGTTTTACACCTTATGCTTGTTACATGACAGGACAAGCTCTGACTCCCTTATGACCACAAAAGGATAACACAATTTGCTGATTATTCACAGTTAGGAATCACCACATCTGACTTCATGAACTAAGTGTGAATCCTGTTCTCAGGTCACTTCAGAGAAAGTTACATCTCACATTTCTACAACCATCAGTCATTTCCACATTCTTCAAAACTTACCTTTATAAATGTTATGATGAAGTCCTCCTTAAAATAAGGACGGCTCAAACAACAGCAAGGCTGGCTAGGTCTCTGGATGGCTAATGAATCATATAAAGCCATGATGCATATTTTGTTTGTGTTGTACATTGGTTACCCTATCTTGTTTACATGCAGAGGTCCCTAACACTAGTTATACATTATCACACTGTTTATCATATGCTTTATGTGTTGCCCTGAATGTTTAACTTTTTTATACGTACTTCATCTATGTTAGTTGTTCCCTAATACTTGCTATGCATTACTATAATGTTTACCTTGACATGCTCAGTGTTTTACTTGAAAAATTACAATCATACTCTTTCAACTTGTGCTTAATGCTTGGATTATGGCTTAAGAGACTTCAAGGACTGGGCAACCTACCCAACTAACTAAATGAATAACTAAAATCATGAAAATGATGACCACACAATACATACGGAATGGAAGAAGTGATAAAAACCAAATATAAGATCGGCCGCATTATTTATGTGACTGTTACATTTATAAATTTTTTGGGCCATGTGTGACTTAGTTATGGTATGATGGTGCTAAATGCACAAAAGAGAATGAATAAAGGTCTACCTGTGCAAAGTCCAAGGAAACAATGAAGGCATGACTTTCACTGGACTTTGAGATGGTAACCAAAGCAATGGATGAGGACAAAATGTTTCACACTGCCTACCTTGACCTGGCCAAGGCATTTCACACAATATCTTACTCAAGCATTGTTGACAAACTCAAGAGGTTAGGTACAAACCCTCATGTCACCCACTGGATAGCCAACTGGCTTACAGACCAGACCCAAGAAGTTAGTCTTGGGGAGGCCACCACTACAAAGAGACCAGTCACAAGAGGAGTCCCTCAGGGATTGGTCCTTAGACTCCTCCTTTTTGGCATTTACTTCTCTGATGTCAAGGCCAATGTCAATGGCCACTGGCTGACTAAATTTGAAGATGTCATTGAATCCCACACTAATACAAATGTTCTCTAGGAAAGGCAAACATAGACAAACAAATGGGATTAGAGCCATGGACTAAAACTAAATGCCAAGAAATGCATAACAGTATCCTTCGGGAAGTCATCCACCCCTGGTAACTGTCATACTGACAACACACCCCTAAGAGTTGACCCAGTAGTCAGGGACTTGGGGACACACATAGAGAGTAATCTAGCCTTTGACCATCCTGTGTCTACAATAGTGAGTAAATCATTCTATGTTGTGTAACCTATATACAAAGGTATAGCATCTAGGCTCAAGGAAGTCATTGTTACACTGTATTCAGCATTCATCAGACCTATCATTGAGTACAATGCTTTCTTTGGTATGTACCTAACCAGGCATATCCAACAACTGGAACGTCCACAGAGGTTCCTCACTAAAAGAATACAGGGAGTAAAAAACATGTCCTATGCAGACCACAACAAGGCTTTATCGCTGTATTCTGTCTCTTACAGGCTGTTGAGGGATATCTATGCCTGGCATGCAAGGCATTGCCAGACCCCACTCTGATGAACCTTCTGCATATCCGCAAAACAAACAGCACCAGAATTACCCATTCTAAGAACTTTAACCTTGCCTGTGGTATAAATAGGACCTGCTAGATAGACAGATATATATCCCAGAGACTACCCTGTCTCTCGAACAGGCTCCCCATCTACATGAAGTGCAGTTCCTCCCTAACCCAATTCAACTGTAACTTGGACAATTGGATGGGGAACAGGAAATTCATCCCTGGTTTGGCACATATGTCTATAATGGACACAGGCAGCCTGTAAATGGTTCATCTCCCAGGCCCCTGCTTGTAAATGTGCCATCTCCCAAGCCCTACTTACACTTATCAAGGGTACCAGAAAGAGATTTGGGATGCATTGCTAGGCTTAAAAAGGCCCTTGTGGTCTTTAAACTAGTAAACACAGATGAACCTATGAACCTATAAAATACAGGTTTATTTTTTGTATAGTCAGAGGAAAACAGAAATAGTTCACTTAGATCAAGCCAAAAACAAAGCAATATGTTTGGTTATTTATCTATCAAACAATATCACAGTTTCTTACAACCTTTCCAAATACAGGATATTTTAAGGTCCCAGGCTGTTTGACTGGGCCCCAGTCACAGCTCATTATTACAGATGTTTCCTCAAGCATAATTCTACAAACTAATTGTCACACTTCAATGTGACAGGAAAGCTCCAGTTCACCCACTCAGAACTTCCAGGTGAAGAACTAACTTCTTTACTATAGCCCTCCAGGCTAATTCCTTCTACATCAGCATAACTGGCAGTAAGTGTCCTGTTAGCCTAATACAGTGTTTGCCTCTCTGTTTTGAGAATATTCCCACATTCCATACTGCAGCGCACATAAACAGCATTATCCATGTACTAAAACTGGCATGCTACAACTACCCCCTTGAAGCACAAAAACAGGGATTTGAACTCATAATGATGGGCTGTAGGTCCTTGTCACCCCTTAATCATTTTTATTGGCTAAAGTCTCTCTTTGTAGCTAGGCACTCTCTTTCAACGGCTGAATTATCTCCTTTCTGCATTGCTTAACTTCCCCCTAATCAACCACATAAGATGCTCCTCACCTTGAATGTCTTGAGATAGCACAGAATCCAAACCTTCTTCTAACGAGTTGGTATATTAGGTAAACTCTAATAAAATCAGGAGTCATTAGCACATGTTCAGAGCACAGGATCCTTTTTATTTTGTTAAAGGACCACTGTGGGCAGAAACATAACAAATATACACTTTTTTATCTTGCCATGAACTTCTACAGACTCTAAATCCGCTAGCAGCATAATAACTTCTTATTACTAATTTTAAATTCATTCTAACTCCAAATGTCCTCATGAGGGCAGGCATGCTGACATGATCATGTTTTCTTGGAAAGCTACTTCCTGCCAATAATGCATTGTGAGGGCACAGATGACGAGATTACAATGCCCTAGTCTCTCTCATTAGATAACAGTCTAATTCACTTAACAATGGGAGTGGTAAGAAATACTGTCAAGCTTGAGAATCCTCAGTAAAAAATGTCAGTGACCTTTTTTGAAGTGACTCATACATTGTTTCCTACACGTGTTACATCACCTGTGAAAAGGATAAAGAAATAACTGAATAACAAACTTTTTAAAAAGTGATATCTTGTGAGTTCAGATAATTTCTTCCTTCACTGAGTCAGCAAGAGTGAAATATACCCTAGTTTGCAAAACACAGCTTATTAGAGAAGCTGCTGTCAGTGGCTAACAGGTTTACTCACCTTCAGACTACAAAAGGCTTAATGGGTTTACAGCACATATAAATGCAAAGATGTAACTACACTACTGTACAAAATCAGAGAGTTGAGAATTTTGAGCATTAATAACTTTATGACTTTAGTAGGTGAGAAACAATAAAAAAGAGCTTCATATACCTTGATGTATGGTATTCTTGGCAAATACTTTCAGATGAGATAACCAAAGTGATGTTCTGAGCTAGCAATTAAATTCCTAAAGAAGTTATCATGAGAGTTCATTCAGCCTTAACATGGTGTCCACTGAAGAAGCTGAATATGACAGAAACACCAAAGAGGGATAAAAACTGTTCATGCTTTTTTAACCTTTGAAAGTAAGGGAATCATGTAGGGAGGTAAATGCACTCTAAGGAAAGGAATGTTGCATTTAGGGCTTCACAGTCCTTTAAGTGCTCTGTCTGCCTCAAGAAACCACCGCACCATGACATGAGCTTTCAATCTTGAGATGCATCAAACGTCAGGTTGATAGTCTGCCTGAGTAAGAGGGGAATGTAATTTGAAAGTTTAGTTACATTAGAGGAATACAATGCATCACTTGCAGTATTATTTAACTTAATTGGGTGAAGTAATCATTTGTCAGTAGAGTGAAGGGTCCTAGAAAGGGAGTAAGGCTGGATAATATTTTTAGTGCTTGGCATTTTTCAGATTGGAAAATTAGACTATGAACAGTTTTTAGTTGGGTGACTATTCGATAGTAAGGCAATTCTAACAATGTATTTGTTTTAGCACCATGCAGTGATGTGACCTATAAGGCATATCAGCTGCAAATTTAGACATTTTGTTGTAGCATTCTTCTAGCATGCCTATTTGGATAGCTTAGAGGTTGTCAAATATAAGAGCAGCATATGAGGAGAGTGGGTAACAGCAGAGTAGAGGCAATAATTTGCCTAGCCTGGTCAGTCAGGTAAATTTTAATAAAATACAGGGTGCCAAGTTTTTTGTGCATTTTGCTTATATTTTGCTTTATGTTCATAGCTAATTACTAGGCTAGCTTTCTTAAAAGGCCATTCTAAACCTAGCCAATTTCCTTCCCAAATGTGAGAATCAGACACTGTACCTTGTGCCTGTGAGTCAAACACCTTAACCATTATACCAACCCCCAATCATTTTATACCCACCCACAATCATGGTGGTCAAATGTCATGGCATCATCTATAATGACACCTAGGAGTTTGGTGTGAGTTATAGGTTCAATTTTGGTTTGGACAGAAATAATGGTGAAGAGAGGTTTGTCATTAGAGAATTATGTGGGTGTGAACAGAACAAGTTTGGTCTTTTTAAGGTTTAATAATAATTGAGAGTTGCAAAGCCATGTTTCAGTGGATTTAAAGGGTTCCTGTGCTTGGTTTTAAAGTTGTTGTAAGTTTTTTTTATAGTGTAGATGAGTGTGGAATTATCAGCTTACTGAAAAATGACAGCATGTTTAGTTGCAGTTTGTAGGTCATTTATGAAAACATTAAATAGCAAGGGATCAATGATATATCCTTGAGGCATCCCTATGTGCATCGAGAAGAAATAGAGAGATGTTATCTTCTCGTTTCAGATCTTGAAGTCTATTGCTGAGGTAGTTGTTGAACCAAGTGACAGATGAGTGTTGAAATCATAGGAAGGAGTTTGTAGAGTAGTTTTTGATGAGATGTGGTATCAAAAGCTTTTGACAAATTAAGGAAAAGTGCTGCCACTGCATTCCCTGCATTTCTGTTGCTGCTGATAGTGGTAGGAAAGCTGTTATAGTGCTAGAGTATGGAAGAAATCACACTGTGTGGGGTTTAGTAAGCTGTGTGTTAAAGTTGTTTGAAGGAGATACCACAACATATTAGGGCTGAGTCATTTATGTATTGTGCTACATTGGTATTAGGTTTCTTGAGTCCATATCACTGACAAATATACTGGCTATAGCAGGTCCAACGACTGATTCTTGAGAGACTCCTATGTTAGTGGACTGACATTTGGAATATGTTTGCACCCACCTAACAGCTTGTGATCTGTCTGTGAGGTAACTTTGAAACCCTGTTATAGTATCATGATTGAGGACCACTACAGCTAGCCTTTTAATTAGGCGGGTATAATACAGTTTATCAATTGTTTTTGATAAGTCTAGGGGTGTAGATGTTCTGAGGAATCACTGGTTTTTGTACTGGCTATAATGTTTAGAAATGTTAGCAAAGCCATTTCTGTACTGTGTCTAGTGTGAAATCCATGACGGGTGGAGGTTAGCAACTTTTTTTTGTAGTCAAATGATGCAGGAGCTATTGTTGCTGTATACCTTTCCCTAATATTTTAACTAATGGGCACAGGACTGCAATGGGACTGTAGCTTACGAAGTTAGACATTGTTGCAGTTTTGTGGACAGGTATGGTGTATGATTGTTTCCATACTTTAGAAACATATTTTACTGAGCTAGATCTGTTAAAGATTATTGCTGGTGGTTAGGCAATGGCATCTGAGTCTAGCTGAATGTATTTGGAGGGAAGGCAGTTCTTCTTCTTCTTCCCAAGTTACCTTAGTAATGTTAAGCAACCCTCTTGAAAGTCTGCTGTAAAACTGTTCAGATGTGGTAAACCCAGATGAAACTTGTGGCACCTAATTGCAAACAGTAAGTAGAGTAACAACTGGTTCTATTTTGTACCATTATCATCAATAATTTTCCTTAGCTTGGATTTCAGTGTTTTACTAAATGTCTCTACTAATCCCTCAGTCTGCAAATGGTAGAATGATGTCTAACTGTTTGATTTTAACACACTAATAAAAGTGATGCAGGACCCTTGACATAATGAGAGTACCTTGGTTGGTAAATACCTCTTTATGGATACCCACTCTGGAGAATAACAGTACCACTTCTTTTGCTAGAGCCTTAGCATCAGCTTTGTTTAATGGTGCTGCACCTGGAAATCTGACAGCATAGTTTATTAGTAGTAGTATGCATGGATATTCATCATTGGAGTTTTCCTAGTGGTCTCATAGCAATTGTCACATAGCTTGATGGTGCCACCACAACATCCTAGTGGGTAGTACTGATAGGCAAAGTGAGGTCTGCTAGGCACATACTACCCAGATAGTATTTTTAGGAGTTAGGTACACAATAATGGATGTTAAGATATAGCACAGTCTTTTAGTTCTCTGGAATTTTTAGAAAATTACCAGCTAGCTAATATAATTAGTAGTAGAGCTATATGAAACAAAGCCAGAGACAAAATACCAGAAGTAAAAAAGCTGGGTGTCAATAGGACTTGAGAAGTCAACCTCTGGGGAAGTTTGGAGGAGATTACAAAGAGAGAATTGCACTAGTTATTGGGCAGCCTGCATCATGAGTGGCAGTAATCATCAGGAACAATTTTGCAGGTCAGAACTCAAATTTCCCTTTGGAGTAGTGAACCAGAGAGGAGTGTTCAGGCTGTGTGCTGAAGTATTACCTGAGGAATTGTTTTTACCAGATAGTTTTAATTGCACTAGTTGTTGGCTGCCGCACATACCTTTTTGTTTTACATACGTCAAAAGTAAGAAATTAGTTTCATCATGCAGTGGTTCATGTCTAAAAAACTGCCTCAAGTTTGTTATAATTAGTATCTCTCAAGATTTTCAATTTTGAGGCACAAAGCAGGCAGACTTTGTTTTATTTTCATTGCTTCAAAAGTTTTTATTGTCTGACAAAACAAAAGCCCAGACAGAAGAACTGTGGCTTGTTTTATATTGTGAGCACAACCACAACACACCCTCTAGTGCAAGAACGGAGGAATACAATGGGAAGAATTACATGTGCTACTGCAGATACTCTCTAGACTAGAGTAAGACCTGAAAAGAAAGACAGAACCAGTACTTGTTTCACTTTACTGCAGTTGCTTGTTAGTGTAAGGACTGTAAAAGTATAGAGAACTGTTACCTGTTTTAAGTGAGAGCCAAAAAGAAAGAACTGTTGTCTGTTTTAGTTTGTGCATGCAATGTTAGATGCTCGCTAAAGGCAAGACCTGTGAGAACAGAATAATGACTAAATGTTTTGTTTTGTTCTTAGACTTCAAACATAGTTCCTACTCCTGCAAGGCTAGAGAAAACCAGAAAGTTTTTTTATGTTAAAGTTGCTAAAGAAAGCTATCCATAATGAACTGTCACAGACACTTATTTAAGTTAACAACTGTTGCACTGTCACCAGTAACTATAATTCTCAATAAACACAAGTTCTCCTGTTTGAGTTCCTTCTATAATAAAAACTGTTTCATAAAAACCCTGAAGAGTCTGCTGCCTCATTTGCTACATCTGGTGGATGCAATATACAGCCGAAGCTGCATTTTTCAATAACCAACTCTACCTGTTGCTGCCATTACAAAAGACACCGTTTATTCCCCACAGCAAATGTTAGTACTCAAGAAGGCATTGGACTAGGAAGAAAATATGAACATTATACAGCAGCTACTTCAGGCTAATGCTGGAACTGTCAAAGCCTCTTAGTTCTGACAAAAACAATGAGGCTTACTTAGTACGTTTGGAAATGACTGCCAGCCAAGAGTGATGGGATTCCTCTACCTGGGCACACATACTATTTTATTTATTTATTTTATTTTACATTTGTTGACCGGGGTAGTCTAACTGGATATATGTCCATTTTCAGTAAAGGCTCTGGGAGAAAAGCTCCAAGCAGGCAGAGGCATAACATACAAATATATGCAAGAGTATCATGAGTTGAAGTACATTGTTTAGAGTTTAGATTGTACATATGAAAAGCTTGTATAGAGTCTATTTAGTAGGCTTAAGCTAAGATGTAATATAGAGAACATACAACATTTACAAAAAAAAAAACATATAAAGTTCACTTTTGGAGTAAGAGAAAACTCTTATAGAGTATTTTTTTTTTCACTTGTAAAGAGAAAACTCTTATAGAGTATTACGGAGGAAATCTCGTTAAATACTAGTTTGAGGTTAGCATACTAGTTAATACAGATAGGCATCATAGAATAGTAGAGTAGAGAAGTAAAGGGTGAATAAGAGGAAGTGAGACATTAGTCAGGGTTAGAGCAGGGACAAAGCCAATGTATTTTAAGATATTCTTTAAGATATTTTTTAAAAAGATGTGTAGAAGAGAGTTGAGAGTTCACTTGGAAGCTGGTTCCAGGTTTTACCCACTTTATTAGTGAAAAATGAGTCCCCAGACTTGTTGTTAGATTTAATAGTGGAAACTAGAAGCTTATTAGCTGAGCGTAGTGCTGCAAGATTTTTGTATGGAGTAATTAGATTAGTGAGGATTGGGGTATTATTAGGGTGGTAAAGGATCTTTTGGGTGACAGCAAGTTGTTGACAAAGTAGTTGGTTCTACAGTTCTAACCATCCCAGTTGTTTGAGGTTGTGACAGAGTTCTAAAGGGAGCACTAGTGGCAAAACTGGCTATGTTATTATAGCTGGTTGCAAGTTTGTTAAGGTTGTTTTTAGATAGATTGATATATATGGCAGAGGCATACAACAGGGTAGAAATAAGGTGGATCTGGACAATAGTGGTTCTGGCTAATGGTGTAAGGAAGGGTTTGATTCTATAAAGGGAGCCTAGTTTTTTGTTGACAGATTTTATGGTAGTATTAACATGATCATCGTAGCTAAGGTTGTGGTCTATTGTAATACCCAGGAGTTGGGTTGAAGTGTCAAGGGATATGCTAGTTCCATTGTTAGAGTTTACTGTGAAGTGAATTTGTGGTGACTTTTGGGTAGGTGCAAAAAGCAATAATTTTGTTTTTTTGGGGTTTAGGAGGAGGCAATGTTGCATGAACCAATTTTCAACAATATTAAATACTGTTTGAGTGATGGTCTGGAGACAGGTTATGGACTTGGCTGAACATATTAAAGTTGTATCATCTGCATATTGTATGCAGGTGGCTTGAGGAATTTTGGTATTTAGATCATTAATAAAAAGTGAAAAAAGAAGAGGGCCTAAAATAGAGCCTTGAGGTACTCCAATGTTAACAGGGAGGGGTGTAGAAAAATCATTATCCCAGAGCACAGCTTGCTGTCTGTTTTCTAAATATGATTTAAACCAAAGTAATGCCTGTGGGTCAAGTGATAAGGCTTTTACTACATCAATAAGTAGGTGATGGTTAACCATGTCAAAGGCTTTTGAAAGGTCAATAAATAATGCAGAGGAAAGAGAGTTATTGTTACGATTTTTGTTTATACAATCAGTAAAAGATAGCAGGGCGGTAGTTGTACTATGGAATGGCCTAAAGCCGTGCTGGCAGTTAGCAAGTAAATTATTATGGAGAGGGTGGTCAAGTAGTTGTCGGTGGATGCATTTTTCCATTATTTTAGCTACTGGAGAGAGAGCAGGTAAGGAAGATTCTACAGTGACAATCTGAGAGCAGCTGATGCCTGAGGCAGTGTAAAAGGTTACAGGTAAGTAGAGTGTGGTAAAGCAGGTATGAGGTAGAAAAGGATAGTAGAGTAGAAAGAAGGAAAAATAAAAAGTATAGCTAGAAGGAGGGGAGAGAAAGGATAAGAGCAGTGAGATACCGCAGGAAGATTAGCAACTAGTCAAGGGACAGAATCTGCGAAAGTATTCAGAGATGACACTGGGGAAAGTGGAGGAAGTGTTATATCCGAGGGCTACATTAGGGTGCCACCTAGTGGGCAGAAAGCAGAATACAACAAGGTATTTGTAATAAAGATAGCTGATAGAGGTGGTTCAGATAATGGCTTTGGGGGGGGGGGGGGAGGGAGGAGTAGCAGTTGCTACTGGGATAGAGAGGAGTCTGGCTGCTGGCTTCCTGACTCAGTAGCTTAATTAATTTCAATACTAGGTAAGGTACAAATAACAAACATTAGCTTAAATAATTAGGATCAGGGTGAAAACATACTTTCTTAATCCCTTTGAAACTGGAAAAAAGTACAGGGGCAGCAGAATCCTTTGGCCAGACGTTGGGTTGGCTTGAAGGTAAATGAAAGGGGTCCTTAATGTCCAGGCAGGTCCCTTAGAACAAGATAGGAGGTAGAGAGCTGGGAAGATTAGAAAGATAAACAAAGTACTACTTAGGTTCATAGGTTGGTACTAGGCTATCGGCCCTAGGGCCTATACAAGCCTAGCCATAACAATTCCCTGGCTATTTCTTCCCAAACTATTTACTTCCCTGGACCCCTGTCTAGCAGGGCGACTGACGTGATCCCCGGGGTGAATTTCCTTTCTCCCATCCAATCAAGGTTCCTTTTGAAGAGGGCCAAAGAGGCGCTCTGCTTGACATGTATGGGTGGTCTATTCCAGAGTCTGGGGAGTCTCTGGGTCAGGAACCTATCCCTCCAGCATGTTTTGTTAATTGTGATGACAAGATTTAGATCCCTGGAGCATGTGGCTCTGAGGGAATTGGGATTTCTTTAAGTGTAGCATGTCCAACAGCTCTGGGTTTGACATGGCCTTATATGTTAAGCAGAGATCGCCTCGGAGTAGACAATATGCGACAGAGTATAGCTGGAGTGTTTTAAGGCGGACAGCATAGGGCATCTGCTTTAGGCCTGTGATTCTTTTAGTGAGGTATTTATGCGGCCTTTTCAGTTGTTGCAGATGTCTTAAGAGGTACATACCAAATGGGGTGTTGTATTCTATAATGGGTCTAATGAGGGATGAGTACAGTGGGACAATGACCTCCTTTTTTCTGGATGAAAAGCCCCTAGTGATGAGGTGTGCCACATAGAAGGATTTCCTGACTGTTGTGGCAATGTGGTTATTGAAGGTGAGACCACTGTCCACATGTGTCCCTAAGTCTCTTATCACACTTTCGGTGTTTAGTGTACTGCCACCTATGTGATAATTCATGGGTACATGTTTTTTCCCAAAGGGGATAACTATACATTTCTTGGCATTGAGCTTGAGCCCATGGCTCTGGCACCAAGCATCTGTTTCTGTAAGGCCCTTTTGTAGAGTATCTACATCATTTGGGGATTCACTTTAGCACTTTACTAGTACTAAACATACTAGCAACTCATCTTATGAAAGAAGTTATGTTCTTACCATAACATTCCATCTTGGTTGTTGATCTTCATTCATTCATTACTGATGGGTATTGGTTCCATCCTCGGAACTGAGTCGGCCGTTATAACAAGCTCGCGCCAGCCAAAATCCTCTCAAGCTAAGCTTACCCATAGTGCCCATCTCTCTATCCCCTTAGATTGAATTTGCCTGTAAGAAAGAAAGCGGAGGCTTTATCTGAGCAAATTCCTTATCACGGAGCTTGGACCAAATCCGAACCTCCAGGAGTCTTTCGGAGGGGGAAGGAGGGTGGGATGTAATGAATGAATGAAGATCAACAACACAGATGAAATGTTATGGCAAGAACACAACTTCTTTATCTGATGTTGTTAATCTTCATTCATTCATTACTGATGGGACAGAGTCCCTAGCTACTTTATGTCCTGGGAGGCTCTAAGGAAGGATATTCCTGAGCACCATTGAACCAAAGGTTGCTCTCCCCCTGGAGACAAATTCTAATTTGTAATCAGTGATAAAGGTATGAGGG
The DNA here is from genome assembly GCF_019279795.1 of Protopterus annectens. Taxonomy (NCBI): domain Eukaryota; kingdom Metazoa; phylum Chordata; order Ceratodontiformes; family Protopteridae; genus Protopterus; species Protopterus annectens. The sequence goes on along the minus strand of NC_056743.1, from coordinate 919,005,412 downwards.
GTAGCCCATGTTGCTGCTGCACAAACGTCATCCATGGAAGCTCTTGAATGAAAGGCAACAGATGTCGCCACTGATCTGGTTGTATGCACTTTGACCTTAGTTGGTAGAAGAACCTTGTTCCTTTGGTAGATAAAGGAAATATAATCTCTCAGCCATTTAGCTAAAGTTACTTTAGAAACAGATTTTCCCAATTTTGGTCCTGAGAAGGATAGGAATAATTGGTCAGTTTCCATAGTGATTCAGTCCTGTCCAAGCAGAAACGTAATTGTCTATGCACATCAAGCAAATGCAGGCAATATTCTCCTTTATTAGAAAAATTGGGAAAGAAGACCGTCAGGTCAATTGTTTAATTAATAGTCAAATATGAAGAGGACTCCGAAGACTGGGTGCCCTGTGGAAGGGTATCTTAAGGTTCCCATGCTCAATGTCCCAGAGTAGTGTACTGCGTCAGCTGTGGTTCAGAGGACATGTATATGTGGCATTCCGGCACCGAATGAAACAGCTGCGAGCCTGCAGAGGCAAGTGCCCTCTCTATCAGCTGGAAAGCAGGCCTGCCCGAAGAGGGATGAGAGCTAGAACCGAGAAACCGAGAAAGACAACCCTGGAACCGGGATCACAACCCACTCTGACAAGCCCACTCCCAGGGAAGGAGCCACGAAAGGGCTTGCTGCCGCCAAGACAACCAGAACCATAGTACATGGCGCCATAGAAAAAAATAGGTGCTGTACTAGGGATCATAGTGCCAACAGACCAGTCATGATCCTGAGGATGGGTCAGTTCCGATTGAGATGAGGACCATAGGGTAGGTTTCAGAGCCATGGTACGTTCTATCAATGGAACCGAAGAAGCTAGAACTAGGATACGTGTCGGTGTCGAGGGCTCCGATACCTCCAAGGAGGTCGAAGGAGGAATATATGCTGGAGTCTGTGGAGAAAATTCCTCGGCTCCGGGTGGGAGGGAGGATTTAGAAGGAGATGGAATTCCTCTGGCTGCCAGGAGCTGATCCACGAGTCCCACTACATCGAGTTCCAAAAGGCTCCTGGAGGAGTGGGTAGGCATCCCAGATGGAGAATCGGGGGATTCTAGAAAGAGACTCAACTGTTGTCTGAAAAAGGGATCTACAATCAGGGAGTATCGGGTCCAAGGTAAAATTTTGCCCTTTGGCACTGTGGTCAAAGGACCAGTAGGATGTGTAGGAAGGGGGGTAGTGACCTGAATTGGGGGGACAATTTTTGGTGCCGAGAGGGGCATCGGTACCATAGTGGGGGTTGGTACCATAAAAGTTGAAGTCTTGGATGGTTCCATAATTGAGGACGGCACCACTTGAAAGGGTCAGAAGCCCCGGTGCTGAGGACGGCACCATAGAAGGGGCTTGACGCCCTGGTGCCGAGGTTGCAGAAGTCAATTTAGGGAGTTTTGCCTTTGGTTCAGTAGGGGACTTAACAGATTTAGTCTAACTGGTATGTGGAAAGGAAGGTACAGATTGACTCCTCTTTTTATGTTCCTTCTTAGGAGGGGTTGAGCCCTCAGCTTCAGATACAGCCTCCGAGAAAGGAGTTTTTAGGAGACCTTTCAATATTAATTTATTTTTTCTTTTAGTCAAAGTGCGGGTGCTAATGCCCTTACTTAAGTCGCAAGGGGGTTGAACCTTCGAGTGCGGCACCCCGAGACAATAAACACAGGACAAATGTCCATCAGTATTCAGCATTTTCCTGCCACTCTGATCGCATTGCTTAAAGCCTGTTGTCTCCTTCTTATCAGCCATTATCAACAATTCAAATAACAAGTCAACAAAGAGGGAAAGGCACTGACAGAATAACAGTATACGAAGCAGGCACACACACACACACACACACACACACACACACACACACACACACACACACACACACACACACACACACACACATGCACACACATACACACACACACACACACACACACACACACACGCACACACACACACACACGCACACACACAGTCAAGAAAAGAAAGGACTACATTTTTTTTTTAATTACCAACAATGGTAATGAAGAAATACCCAATGGGTAAAGAAAGGAAGAGAGAGATGGGGGATATCAGCAATAATATTAGAGATTACCACAAAGGTAGGGGAGGCCTGTACCAGTAATAGTACAAAGAAATACCAAAAATTTGGGAAAGAAACAGAAAAGAGTCACTCAACAGATAGCAAGGGCAAGCAAACTATAAACGACTAAAACTAAGGTAGATAATCTCAAAGGTAGAGAAAAAAATTATCCAATTTGAAATATAAATTCTAAACCACTTAGCTTGAGAGGTGGCCTGACACATCTCTACGCGGCAAATGAGATCTGAGGTGATAGAGAGAGGGGCACTGTGAGTAAGCTTAGCTCAAGAGTTTTTTGGCTGGTGCTAGCTTGTTATAATGGCCGACTCGGTTCCGATGACGGAACCAATACCCATCGGTAATGAATGAATGAAGATTAACAACATCAGATGAACCTTTCTGTGCATAGACATTCCAAGGCCACAGTGTACTAATGTTGACAAGGTTAAAAAGAAGTTGTTCTCCAGGGTGGGGTGAGAGGACATGGGCCTTTTTCAATTCTAAAAGAATAAGATCTGAATTTGGGTTAAAACATATAGTTAGACCCTGAGGGGCTCAAAAGTAAGGAGACTATGCTACAAACTCTAGTCATATACAGGTTCAAGAGGGCATTACCAGCTACCACTAAAGAATGGGTATGTGTGGCTGACCATTAGAATGTAGACAGTTTTGTGCACTAGTAGAAAGAGTATTGTGTTATGATAATATGTTTAAAATAGACTACTAATAAGCTAAATAACAGATCTGGAACTAAACCAAACTGAGAGCTTATCTCCTAATATGTGTTTTAAGTGAGTAAAACATTACCTTCTCTACAGTATTTTGCAATGTGGTCAACAAGAAACCTCCTTTTCAGACAAGCGAGGATATGAGAGAGGAAGGTGAGACTATGGAGTATGACCACAGTATTACGAGGATCATGCAAACTGATTTCTGTTACCGTGCCATGCCAAACACATGAAATGCATAACAAAAACAGATGGAGAGAAGCTGTAGAGGCTTTTAGATGCTGGCAGCATTATCATTTTGGTCAAACCTAAGTACCTCTGTAAGCAAAAAGACCACTCCCCTAGGATCACTGATGTGATTTGCATAATGGAGAAAGAAGGTGCTACCCAGTCACCAAAGGAGAAATCCATACTAAGTCTGGGAAATTCTCCACCCAGTAGTACTTTACTTTAACCATAATGTAATTAAAAGAAAAGGATTTTCTTCTTTTTAAAAGTTTCTGCAGAGAGTTGGAGCGGGATAATTATAAACATTCTGGTAATAGCACTTCCACAGAATAAATACAGGTAACCCCACAGACCCAGAAAAAACTTCTACCACCCTAGGACGAAGCCCTAACATTAGGAATATACAACTCACAGTAATGGAAAATGGTCCTGTGAAGATCACATTATGGATAAACTGGGTCTGTATTACTTTGTCGAAGATTAACTTCCTTGAACCTCCATTCATTAAACATAAGTCAGTGAACGTTCCCTTCAGCAAACATTCACATCAGCGAATGTTTCACACAGGGAACAGAGTTAGATGGCCAGCAGTGGAAAATGTGCCCTTTTCCCCACTGTAATGTGATCGCAGAATTGGTATATATAAGTAGGGGTGTGTGGAAGGGTGCAGCACCCCACATTGGGGGTGTGAGGGGCACAGCCTCACACCTTGGAAGGTTTGACATGCTACACTGTGTGTGATGGTTGGAGTGATGGACAACTAACTCCATTCCCTGTGCAAATTATTCACTGATGTGAACGTTCGCTGAGTTATGTTCGATAATCAGAGGTTCGATGAAGGCAATTTTCAATAAAGTACTACAGACCCAATAAACTTAAAAAAGAGATAAACAACCTTAGTAATTTTAAGGGTAGACAAGTATGTAGAAAGCGGACAAAATCCTAGAAATCTGGAAATAAGAAAGGGGCTTTAAAAGAGCATACAGAAAATAAAAAATCCCCAGAAGTTGAGCAGGTGGTAAAACTAGGGAAGGCTAGACAAAAAGAGACTTCTTCCTTATCTGACATGGCTTCCCTCATAAAGTAATGTAAGAAAGTATCTCAAGAGCACTGGCCTGTGCTAACTTTCCTTGAGGAATAGTGGGATAAGGGGTCTTGGTGTCTGCCTTAGTGGAAGAACAGACAACCACCTACCTTCCAGGGAACTACTAATGGAGAGGACACAATCTGTTTCAGGTCCTGACTAGTCACCTGAACTTTAAAAAGGTCCGGTGGGAGGAGATCCTAAGTTAGGCCCAAGAAAACATTTGCAATGTACCAGAAGAAGTTTTCTTAAAAGGCCCACCACCAGCTTACCCATAATTTGCGTTACAGAATAATTAGCTCTACAGCAAAAAAAGAGGCACAAATGTATGTAAGGCTAGTTCAGGACTTGTCTTAGCACTGGGGGTAGTTCCAGGCCAGTCTGTTGCTCAGAATTAAGGTCAGTGAATTCCAAAGCTGCTGTTTGCTGTGATTTTTTAACGAACTGTTGCATTGTAATAGTTCTACAAAACAGATAAAAACAGATAAGTGTTTTCATCTCTTGATCTGATTTTAATTAATTTTAACAGTCTGTATCTGTTTTACCTAAGGTCTTTAAGCATATATTAGTGATTGCATTTTTGCTATTTTAAGTGGTCTAACTGTTGTTATTAAACCCTGGTTTCACTCTTGTGTACTGTGTGTATGTTAGGCCAGTTCAGGGCTTGTCTTTATATTGGGTTAGCTCCAGGCCAGTCATTTCGGAGCTAAAGGTCTGTCCCTCCCCCACCCTGTTGTAGTTGTGTTATTAAACCCAGTGCATCTGGGGTCTATATTAGTTCATCAAAGTTTTATTTCTGCAAATACCTAATCATCAACCCCTTTACATTGAACATCCATTCATTGAATGTTCACATCAGTGAACTGTTTCCATAGGGAAGGGAATTACTTCTCCACCAGAGCAATCGTCACACACACTACATTATTTTAAAACCACCAAGGTGAGGGAGGGACTGATGTGAAGATTCGATGCACAGTTGTTCGATGCAAAGGGGTCGATGATTAGGTATTAATGGATATAAAACTTTGATTAATATAGACCTGCGTATCTGTTGTTCCCTGCCCCTTACAATAATTTGGCAACATAATTCCCTCCCTCTCCCTGTTTATTAGTTGTTGACAATAAGCACATAAGTATCATTTTGCAAAGTCTCTCCCCCTAAACTACTCACTAGGCTAAACTACGTTTGATAATATTGCTTAATACTGAGTGCACTGATACTGCCTGTACTGAATTTAGTAACAAATTAATGAGTTTTTTTTTTTTTACTGTAATTAGTTTACTGGTTCTTGCTGGTGTCAGAAGGAGGTTTCCAGGCTAATTGTTTTGTATTGAAATTTAAATACTCAGTGACAAGCCCACCAAAAATAGGCCATGGTGGTGCAGCGGTTAGCGTTGTCGCCTCACAGCAAGAGGTTCTCCGGTTCGATTCTCGGCTGGAGCGCCTTCTGTGTGGAGTCTGCATGTCCTCCCCGCGGTCGAGTGACGTTTAAAGACATGCAGGTAGGTGCGTGCGTGAATGGGTGTGCCTTCTTTGAAGGTTGGGCGTCAGGCTGGCACCCTGGCACCATAAAAATCCAATGCCAATCATTAGCGGACCAGAGTTCCACTGTGGCGAGCCCTAACCGGAAATGTCAAAAGACATTAGTTTTAGTGACAAGCCCACCCAAACATTATTCTTAAACCAAACTCCTGTCAGTATCATGGACCAGTACTTCCCACAACTTCTCTAGCCAGCTAAATTGAGATAGGTATCTTGAGACAGTGTAAGAATTGTCTCATGCTGTCTTATGATCATCTATTACTCAAAGAGCATTAACACAATGTGTGAGAGATGTACATATGTAATATCCTTGGAGGCAAAAATGTCACAGACAGTAAACTCAAACACCAAAATAGTCAGCAGTACACCACACATTACACCTCTCCAAGGCCATCAAATTGCACGTAATCCATCACATGCTGAGGTTCTAAAGATTAATTTGCCTAAACCTCAAAGACCTCCAAAACACAACAGGCACAAAGCACACACAGCATATCTTAACATAACACAGGAAGTTCCAAAGTCACAGATGGTGAGCATGTAAGGCAGGCGTTGACTCAACAAAACATTCTTGTTATAGGTGACTCCATAGTAAGACATGCAGATGTGCCTCTTATCAGGCTGAGCAAAGAAAGAATGACAGATGCTCGTCTGGTGTCAAGATCCATCAGATAACACATGCACTCAAGCCACTGAACAACAAATACCAATATGACTGTCATAGTTCATGCTAGTGTCAATGACTTGAGGTGTACCTCCCTGGATTAAATGAAGAGAGACATGGTGGAGCTCTCAGACTGTGTCTAAGGCAGGTATAAGCCTAGAACCAAGCAGGATTCTATCTTCTCCAAGGAAGATGATGCCTTGATATGAGCAAAAAATAATTTACTTCAATAATTGCCTTACTTTTGGTGTCATTTAAAGGGGGTCCAATATTTGTCAGCCTGGAAGGATATGATCGACAGACTAAGTTGCTTTGTCTGGGAAGGCCTACATCTATCCCCACTAGGGTTTCAATTATTGTCAAAGACAATGTCCACCCTCACTGTGCCTTTTTTTAGGTAATGCCAAACCGAGAGCCCTACCAGCATAATGAAACAAGGTTATAATGTTTGCAGCTACAATTGTGTTGTCACAGTTTGTAAGGTATAATGTTTGCAACTGAGATTGTGGTGCTACAATTTACTTTAATTTATATAAATGTAAGATTGTCTGTGTCACACATGATAATTTAATAAAGATATTTTTTGTAAAAAAAAAATAATGAAACAAGCAAAGGAAAATATGAAGGTGTTACTGATGAATACTAGGAGCCTGAAGAAGAAACTCCACAGCCTACAAGCTCTTCTCACTCTGGAAGACTTTGACATTTGTGAAGTGACTCAGACATGGTTTAAATAGTGAAGAGCACTCCAGGTCTACAGGGCTATGCCTTCCACACGTTAAGACTAGCTACTACTCAAGACGGGAAAAGAGTGAAGGTGTATAAGTCTACATTCAGAAGAGACTCACATCAAGGCTGGTAAAGCAGCATGATGCACTACAGTGTCTTCATGTCCAAATAACCATCAGAGAGGTCCCATACTATATATTTGCTAGATATACAGTTCTCTCTATGACAAAAGAAACCTACAATACCTATCTAAGAACTAGAATCACTCAGTATTAAACCCAATACCATTTTCCTAGGTGATCTAAACTATTCAACTACAGACTGGGAAATCTACACCACCACTTGTGCACAAGCACATAGATTCCTGGAATTTGTTGATACAAATGTCCTGGAACAATTAGAGTACCCACTGGAGGAATAACATCTCAGATCTTGTCTTTACTAATATGAGCATCTTGCACAATCCCTTGCATATCTTCATCACTTGTTAGCTCTATAAAGCAGTCTCCTTTGAAATAAAACTGAAACCAGAGATCCTTTCCACCCACGGTACCTTAAGAAATTTCTTTAAAACTACCTACTCCTAAGTGATACACTGGCAGGCTTCAAATTCCCACCAACCTTAGTTAACTCCACTGAATAAGCAGAAATATACACCACCACACTATACCTGCACATAAACAGCTACACGGATGCAGCTGTACCCTGTAGGAACAAGTGTAAGGCAAACCCCAGAAACAAACCCACATGGTGGAACCATAATATCAACAAGCTTTATAATAAAAAGAAAAGAATTTTGACCAAAAGTAAGAAGAGTAATTCTCAAAATGCTAGAGCCCTTGTCACTGAAATAAAAAAATAAAAGACAAGGAAAAACAGCTAGGACCATCTCTGAGGTTAACTGTAACTCCAGACACAAAATATTCACAAAGAACAAAGTAAAGTCCAGTGATCAGAAACGCTAGGCAGGTAATAGCAAGTAACTTCAGCAACGGAATCAGAGGGAAAACAAGGCAGAAATATAAAAAACTTTTTAATATTATTTCTGCTGTGTTTCTCCCTCTGATTCATTTTGTTGAAGTTAATTTTTTCGTTGGTGTGAGAGGGAGTTAATTCAGAGTTCTGACACTACTGACTTTCATTGCTTTATGAGGTAATAGTAAGTAGCAAATGTATTTATTTAGAATACATAAAGCTTTCAGGCCAATGCTTTTTCTCAGTGTGTTATTACTGTTACTTACTGTTACCTGCCTAGCGTTTCTGATCATTGTTCTTTATAAAAAATAAAAAAACAACTCAGGAGCTTAATAAAATCCACCAAAGCCAAATTTAAGACTAAAATAGCTACCCAGGCCAAAGACAATCATGAAGCATTTTTTTAGTTTTGCTCATAATCTCAAAAGTACAACACAACAATGTGCTGAGCTCATTGTGAAAAATGTTACTGTTACCTACAGTGAGATTGAAGATATAGCTAACCTACTGGCCACTAAAGTTGTCTCTAACATAACCTCCTTCCATCTGTCCCTCAAGTTTTACCTAAAACTGGCTCACCTCCAGCTACAACAAAGGACCAAGTCCTAAAAATGTTATCAAAGGCTGAAAATACTGCATCAATGGGTCCTGACAAAGACTAGTTATGTAAAATCTTTCCATAATCTTAGATCTATGTTGCAGTATTGTTTACATATAGGTATACTCCACCCCAAGGGACTTGATGCCAGCATACAACAGATTTCAGCTACTGCAAGTATGTGAGAACTTGCACATATGGCTTGTTGAACATCAGCCAAAAAAGGATGTCTGCATGTAGAATCCTCAGAACTGAAATGCCTCAGAAGGAACACCAATGTAAGGAAAAAGGAAAATAATTCTACCATCCAAGAAAAGAGCAAGGTATAGGGGAAGGAGGGAGGGACATAATATTGCAACATAGAAGAGAAGTACATCTAAGATTATGGTAAGATTTTACAAAACTATTCTATGTCCTTTTGTTCTTTGTAAAGGAATGTTGCAGTATTCTTTACATATGGGAGAGTACCAAAGTTTAGAAGGAAACCTGGGAGGAGGAGGAACAGAAGAATTTTCTACAAAGCCATGAAGAATGGCTCTAGCAAACCCAGCCCTAGATTTTGAAATACTATCCAGCTTGTAATGCTTGGTGAAAGTGTGAACAGAAGACCAAGTGGCAGCTTTCAAGATGGTGTTGGTATCCAAACCCTTAAAGAACGCACCAGTGGATGCCACAGACCTAGAGGAGTCAGGCTTTACACAAACAGGGAGAGTTTTACCATGAAACACATAAAACGAAACAGCCTTAGAAATCCAAGGGGAATCAGTCTGCTTGGAAACAGGCAAACCCAGAGCCCTGGGATGAAAGGAATCAGAAAGCAGATCAGATTTCCACTCAACCTTAGTTTCATCCAAATAAAACCTGAATTGTCTATGCACATCCAAGGTGTGCAAGATCCTCTCAATGGAGGATTGTGGAGAAGGGAAGAAAGTGGGCAACTGAATAGATTGATTAAGAGACAACTCATTCACCACCTTGGGCATAAAAGGATTTGTACGCAAAGAGCCTCTATCATTATGAAAAAAAGAAAAGGTGAAAAAGCCATCAAAGCTTGAATCTCAGAAACCCTCCAAGCAGAAGTTAAAGTTAGTAAAAGAACTGTTTTCCGGGTGCAAAACTTTAAGGAAGCTGAGGCTGCAGGTTCAAAAAGGGCCACAGTTAGCTTTTCTAAAGAGTAATTCAAATCCCACGGAGGTGTAACTGGTTTCCTGGGAGGATTAATGTGAAGGATGCTTTTGAGAAAAAGTTTTACTTACAGTTTGGAAGTTAAAGGAGGAGTCAATGGCAGACAACCAGAAATGGCTGACAAGTGAACTTTAACTGAAGAATAAGCCAAACCACTCTTAAGTAACTCTTACAAGTAGGAAAGAACAACATGGATAGCCACACAAAGTGGATCCAGATTATGTGAAAGACACCAAGCAGAAAATATTTTCCATTTAGATAAGTAAGATCTTCTAGTATTGGGTTTTTTGGCCTCTTGCAGTACCCAAAGCATGTCCTCAGAAAAAAAGGTGTCTGAAAGGAATCAAAAGTTTATCACTCACAGAGTCAGTTGTAAAGTTGACAGATGTGTTTGAAGTATGGATCCCTTGTCTTATGTGAAAAAGGCCATTCTGTGAGGTAACTTGTGATGATTGCCCTTGGCCAAATGCAGAAGAAGAGGGAACCAATGCTGTTTTGGTCAAAAGGGAGTCATCAGCAAGATTTTTGGTTTGTCATGCAGTATCTTGAGCAGATCTTTTTGAATGAGAGGACAGAGGTGGAATGCATAAAGAAATATCCATTTCTATGAGAAAGACAGGGACACCTTCCAAACCAGAGGATCTGGGACTCTGGCATAAAAAAGAAGAAGTTGCCTGTTCAGAGGGGAGGTAAAAAGATCCACTAGAGGAGTACCCCACCAATGGACCAAGTCCAGAAACACATCCCTGTGAGGCATCTATTCGTGGGATTGAGTCATGGACCTGCTTAGAGCGTCCATCACAAAAGTTTGAGTGCATGAACTGTAAACATCTTGAAGAATCACCCTGTACTGAACTGCCAAGTTCTAAGCCATCAGGGCCAACCTGCAAAGATGATATGACTTCATCCCCCTGCTTGTTTACATACCAGAGGACTGTGGTGTTGTCATTAAACACTTTCAGAGGTCCTGGATGGAAAGCCTGGAGAGCAAGAATGACAGCCCTCATTTCTTTGATATTGATATGCTCCTTCCTATGAGAAGGAGACCAGAGACCCTGCACCTTCTTTAACGCAAAAGTTGCTCCCCTGATCTGTGTCTGAGAAATCTGTGAACAACTCTCGAATTGGTTGAACCTGATGAAAAGGAAGGCCTGGATTAAGAGAAAATTGATGAATCCACCAAAGAAGCTCTGATTTCAGGTGGAAGTACAAACTCCAAAGGGTGGGCATGCTGCATCCAAACAGATTTTAGATACCACTGAAACGTCCTCATGTGAAGTTTTTCCAGTGATACCATAGATATTGAGAATGCCATAAACCCCAGCAGTCTTTGAAACTCCCTGGCAGTTATAGATGGAAGGGACAGTAGACTGTGGAAGAAGGAAGTGAGACACAAAATCTTTTCTAGTGAAAGGAAAGCCATCATGAGATCTGTTCTTAACCTGCACCCTGGGAAAATGTGATCCTGAGAAGAGGAAAGAAATGATTTTTTGACAAACTGCAGATTTTGAACTAACTGTTCTGGAAGAGGCACCAGAAAAAGGAGATTGTCCAGGTCTGGATATACTTGAAAATATCTGGCTCTGCATTAAGTAATCACAGGGGACAAACATTTTGTGAATGCCCTTGGGGCAGTAGACAGACCAAAGGGTAAGGCAGAGAACTGAAAGTGCAAAGAAGCCACAGACAAATGTAAAAATTTCCTGTAAAGAAAATGGAAAGGAATGTGAAGGTAGGTATCCTTGATGTCCAGAGAGGCCATGTAGGTCTGAGGAAGAATTAATGGAAATAAAGTCCATAAAGACAGTACGAGAAAAGTTGGAAGTTTTATAGAAGTGTTTAAACGGGAAAGGTCCAGAATAGGCCTCCAAGGACCATCTTTTCTGGACACAAGAAACATTCTTGAGTAAAACCCTTTCCCCCTTTGGTCTAGAGAAACAGGATGAACTCCCTACTATGTCTAATCTTTGGTCTCTTTGTTGTTATACTCCCTATTGTAGCTAAGTTGCTCACAACTCAACTGTATAAAGCAAAAAATGCAACCCCTACTAACAATGTTCATCATTATGTAATGCCTCAACCTAAAACTGTAAAAGATGCCTTCAGTCTATGTAAATATGTTAAATCTTAAGCTTTAATGCTATGTTACTAGTCAATGTTGAGTTTGATACTATGTACATTTGCATTAAGCTTGAATGCTATGTTACTAGTCAATGTTAAGTTTAGCACTATCTATGTAAATTTGAATGCTTCTGTATACACCTTACATTTTGCTTAAAATTTAACTGTGGAGCTTTTCTCCGCAGGCCTCCGCTGAAAATGGACATGCATCCAGTCAGATTTTCCCAGTCAACAAATGTAAAATAAATAAAAATAAATAATAAATAAACTGATTTGGAGGAGACTAAGGAATGCTCCTGAAAGAAGGAAAGTTTTTCCAAGTCATGAAATATCTGTGTTGGACAATAGACAGAACCCAGGAATCCTGAGTTATACTTGCCCAAATTGGAAGAGAGAGGGACAGATGAACAGAGAGAGGAGCAAGGCTTGGAAATGGTTGGTAGTCACAGACTACCTGGCCTACTGGTAAAAGGCTGCTGAGCAGTGGGACCTGAAAGAGTAGTCTTAGGCTGAGGAGATCTTCTAAAAGTTTTCTTAGTTCTGGAAGAAGAGAAAGAAGAAGAAGTAGAAAAAGAGAGACATGTCTGTTATCTAACAAAAGAGGTCTTAGAAGGAAAATTCCTGTGGAATTTAGGGACAGGCGACACAAAAATGTGTTTCAAGTCCTGAAGTCCTTTTCCCTTTGATTGTAAAGACCTAAATAAATCTACAGCTGCAGTACCAAACAGAGCACTGTTATCCAGAGGATAATCTGGCAGCAGTTGAAGTCTCAACCAAGTATACCTTCTAAGGACAGAACCAGAAGCAGTTGCTCTAGATGATGCTTCAGCTGCATCATAACTGCATTTAATTGAGTGTCTAGCCACTTGAGAGGAAGCTCCTAAAAGGGATACAACCTGATTTTTAATGTCGGAATCTGGAAGGTTTGAAAGAGCTTGACAGGTCTGAGAAAGAAGAGTCAAGGAATACCCAGACATGTGCGTTTGATAGTTTATGGCTCGGAAAGCTAAAGCTGCAGAAGTGTAAACCTTCTTCCCAAGTTTTTTCCATTATTTTGCTCTCATTATCTGAAGCAAAAAGGTTAAAAGATAGTTACAACCTAGAGAATTTGTTAGAGGCAATGGATACCACAGCTACATCAGCTGAAAGACATTTGTAAAGGAATCTGAAATCATCAGGCACTGTATAAAATCTGTCAGGCCTCTCAGCAGCAAGAGCCTGTGAGTCCGGGGCCTTAGAAGCAGAAGAAGAAGAATCCAAAAATGCTAGCAATACAGGTGGCACAACAGAAGGAGATGGATATTCCATTTGTAAAAGGTCATAATACCTTTTTTGCATCTCAGAGATCTGAGAGCAGTCCCATTTAAAGAATTCTCTCATCTTATTAATAGTCTCCCCAAAAGATATATCTTCCACTGGAGAATCAGCACCAATGGATTCTTCCTCAAGGGAAGTGTATTCTAAAGGGGATGTAATTTGAGTTGAGTATGCCATGGACTCCTTATCAGATGAAGACTCATCCTCTGAGAACTCCTGTTCCCTAATCTTCCTAACAGGAGAAGAAGTAAAAGAGGGAACAGAAACAGCAGTAGAAGGTTTAAGAGCCATTAAAGCCTTAATCAATCCTTGTGAAAAAGTATCCCAGTCAGACTGAGGCAAAGTAGTGTCTGGAAGATGATTTTTTTCTGTTTTTTTCTTACCATGCAACGCTGCTTGATGGCAAGTAGAAGAACCCACCGTAGTTCTGCCTTCAAAAACAGACACCGGGACCTCTTCCCTAACTAGACTGTGAGGTATGTCTCTGGATCCTTCCAGCACAACAAGCCATGGTTCCCCCTGTCGGTCTGAAATGGACAACTGAACTGCCTCTGAGGATGTGCCTAGATTGGATTCTTTAACAGCCTCCAAAGTGGTACCTAACCTCCGAACATACCTCCAGGTTATCACTAACCTCAAGGGATATGTCGGCGGACAGGGGCACAGTGGAAGAGGATTCAGGCCGAGGCCTGCTGACCTTCCTCTTCAAAGTTGGCTTGGCCAAAGGACCCACAGAACCCTCCATAACGTACTTAGCTAATCTTTTCAAATGTTGGTTCTCTAAGTATGGGCTCCAAGCCGAAGAATGGCTTTGCAAGGTATTTGAGACAAAGGCCTGAGAAAAAGCATAGGAATGCTGATTGTGATTAGAACCTAGACAAAACAGACAAACATTATAGCTGTCCTTATGTGGAATTTGCCTTCCACACCTACACTTGACCTTCCTGGAAGACACGAACTAAATGAAAAAGGCAGTAGCAACAAAAAATGAAACCCAAACGGGGCACTTATTTGGAAGCTGGGAGCAGAAAACAGAAACAAGCAGCATTCTGACGTACGAGTCAAGCATTCTGAATGATGGCAGAGAAGTTCTGAGGACTTTACGTGAAGACGTCCTTTTATGGCTGATGTTCAACAAGTCATAGCTGCGATACATGTACTTGCAGTAGCTGAAAGCTGTTGTACGCTGGCTGGATGTTGTGTTGCTTGAGGCAGAGTATACTCATATGTAAAGAATACTGCAACATTAGACTAGGAGGACATTGTCCCTTGATTCACTTAAATTGCATGAAGCATGATTTAACACTGCTAACAACACTGTTCAGTGTCAGCCTCCATACAGGTTTTGTACCAAAAGAATGTAGAATATCTGCAGTCATTCCTCTGCATAAAGGAGGACCTTCCACAAACACAAGCAATTACAGACTCATAAACATGACCAGCATCATATAAAAAGCCATGGAAAGGCTTATAATGGAATCAATCAATCAGGACTGTGATGCCCCTGCACTGACTGGCCCAGTAATCAAGGAGCCTCAATCCTCACTACTTGCAACAGTTAGGGGATGTACACACTGGAAGGATGACAAGTACACACACAGTAAACTGCAATTTCCCTTAAGAGCACACAGAGATCACAGTACAGCTATAGGGTTAAGATCTCAGCTGAGGGGCCAAGCCAAGACTTTCAGGACTCTTTCTGTCCAACTGGTGCTTCGTGTCCCTGCCCAAGTAGCTGACACACACACACACACTTTTGAGATTTGATTTATATACAAACACACACACACACACACACACACACACACACACACACACACGTGCGCACACACTTGGGGAAGGTAGTCACAGGTTTACTAGCTATGCCCCCTTCTGCCCAGACTATAAGGTAGTTTCCATTGCCGTCAACCCTACTAATCAGCTACTATAAGGTGCTTAAAAAAGGGTGTCCAATCCTGCAAATGGTAGTCTGACCAAGACATGCAAGGCTATTTAGGAGTGGCCTGTACAGCGTCATCAAATACATAAGCATGTACTCTAAGAGCTTAAATATGTCTCACAAATATCAGCCACAAAGATATATTTAAATATATTTAATAATAAATAATAAAAGAACAAGACAATACTCAGTCAAACAACACAGTAACTTCAGAGTTCAAAATCACAGGAAATATTCTAAAACAACATTACAGGACAGTCTCAAATAAATACAAAAAACATCTAAACTAATCTTTACTATATACCTATGTATATCAAAAAGAGATATTATGCCCTAAATCTTACTTACCGCAAGCCAAGTGCAGATGATGATGATGATGAGTGGATGTTCTTGTTAGGTCCAAGACAAAATACAAAATGCAAAGTCTCTCTCTGAGAGAGTTCTTAAATTAATATTAAATATTACTGCTAGGTTAGCTTGGATGACATCACTTTTTGACACCTGACTTCAGTTTCCATGCTAAACCCCTTTTGTCAAAACTAACAGAATTTAGCAGCTCTCTGTGAGAATGCATAGTCTGCATCTGCTAGAGGACATAAAACAATAAAACACTTACAAAACAATGTAGAAGGCACCCTAATTCTAGACATCTTGCCTCCTTGCTGCAGTGAAACTAACTTTTATAGCACAATCATAAAACAATTTAATTTCAACTTATTTTCTTGAAGTTTTGCAAGTTAACCCTTTTATGTGTTAGTTTCTACTGTTAAAATAATGTACATTTGCACAGGTATCTAGTTTATATGCATTTCTGTTCTTTTCCAGTAGGGTACACTGTGGACACATACTTGAAGCTCAGTACTGTACAAACCCTGTTCAACACATGCTTCTGTACCAACAGTTTAATATACACATAAAAAGACGTTATGTGCTCACCATAATGTTCCATGTGTGTTGTCCATTCATTCTTACTAGGTTGGGTTCAGATCCGATCGTCCGATCCATCTAGGACTTTATATTCAAGCTTGAGGTCTTTTGCCAGTTTGCGGCTACACCCTATCCCTGCATGCACTAGAAATCTTCCCCAGATCTTGTTTGCTCTTATAATAATAGTATGAAGGTATCAAAGAAACAACTCAAAGTTAGATGAAGAAGGTCAGAGATTAAAATAATCCAATTGTACAGACTCGGTCTTCCAGGAGTAAAAAAGGTTTGGGGGAAGGAGGGTGGGATGTAAGAATGAAGGCGAAGATGGACAACACACATGGAACGTTACGGTGAGTACATAACTTCTTTATGTGATGTTGTCCTATCTCACCTTCATTCTTACTAGGTTGGGACAGCGCCCCTAGCACCATTCATCTTGGGTGGCTCAAGGGAGAATATTCCTCAGAATTGTGGAATCGAAAGAGGCCCTGCTCCTGGAGGCCAAATCAACTTTGTAATGAGCGATAAAGGTATGTGGTTTTGCCCATGTTGCTGTAGCACAAATGGTATCAATTGGTAGTTTAGCCAGAAATGCTGAAGAGGTTTCAATGGCTCTAGTAGAGTGGGCTTTAACCCTTCTAGGGAGATCTCTGTTTTGAGACTTATAGATGAATATTATGCAATCTGAAAGCCATTTTGAAAGTGTTACCTTAGAGACCGGGGTACCTTTCTTTGAGTCTTTAGTTCTGCGTAAGTAAAAACATAACTGTCTGTGCACATCCGCTGATGTAACATGAGAGGCGTCCATGGTCACTGTGACCAGTGGTTGGGGAAGTAGAAATGGTCGACCTAGAGTTACTTGACTGGAGTAAAGCCACAAATGAAGGTCCTTCTTGCAAGTTTCTGTTATTATAATCTTGTAGGACATTGGCAGATCTTGCATTGACCACTGAGTGGACAGCAGCCACTGTAGAATTCTCATGTGCAGACGTGCTAGGGGTATCAGAATTATTGCTGCTGCCATGATTCCCAGGACTTTTAGGACCATCTTTGCTTGAACTTTTTTCTTTGTTAGAAGATATGAAATCTGGCACCTCCGAACTTGAACTCTTTCTGAGGGCAGTCTAGCCATCATGTCTGTTGAGTTTAATTCTGCCCCTATGAATACCACATGCTGAGAAGGCAATAAGGCGGATTTTTCATAGTTTACTGTAATTCCTAGGTGAGGGCAGAGTTGCACAGTGGTGTCTTTTGTTTTTATTAGTAGATGCTTGGTCATGGAGGTTAGGAGCCAATCATCCAAGCATGGAAACACCTGGAATCCTAGGCGTCTCAAGTGAGCTGAGACTACTGCCATACATTTGGTGAACATTCTGGGGGCTGTAGTGAGGCCAAAGGGCAGAGCAAGAAATTGGTAGTGACTTGCTCCCAGCTGAAAGCACAGGTGTCTCCTGGATCACCTGTCCATTTTTATGTGGTAGTATGCATCCTGGAGGTCTACAGAGCACATCCAATCATCCTGTCCCAGAAAAGGGAGCACTGACTGCAGTGTTACCATCTGGAACTTGGACTTTCTTACTGTTTTGTTTAAGAACGCTGGATCCACGGACTCTTGAGATGCCAGAAATTCACCAATAAAGAACAAACATCAGATAGTTGGACAGTACTGCAACTGTATAAATGTGCACCAACCACTCGGTTAACATTAAAATCTTCGATTTAATAAAATAAATTGTTAAGCGCTTTCACCCGCTTAAAAACGGGCTTCATCAGAACATCTTTAAAATGAAACTGTTACAATTTAAATACAGCATTTGGCGCCAATACTGAATAAATTTTAAAGTGACATGTACCCCCCCTAACAATTCATTCATACATTTGATACAAATTTCTTTGCGAACATCCTCAGTGCTCAACAAAAATATAAAACGTGCAAAATATTAAAATATAAAAATGTAACCATATTTGAATATATATAAATAAACATTTAAGAACTTTTTTTTAAAAACTTTTAACCCCTTAAAAATGACTAACTGATTACTATATGGCAACGTCTGTACACTAAAACAAACATCCTTTGACTATAAGACTAACTATTTTTACTCTATAACTAATGTAAAAAAAATTGTTTTTTACAGTCATACGGAACACTTTTCTGGTACTGTTTTGTTTAAATTGCTGAGATCCAGAACTGGTCTCCAGTCCCCTGTTTTCTTTGGAACTAAAAAGAATCTTGAGTAAGTTCCAGATCCTATTTGGTCTGCAGGGACTGTTTGGATGACTCTTTTGTCTAGCAATTTTTGAATTTCTAAGGTTGTTCCCTTTGACTGGATGAAACATCCGGAACCTTTTTATGTCTGCAACGGGGAGGAAAAGAGTATGGTGTAACCTCTGGATATGATGCTTTGTACACATTTGTCTTTTATTTGTTGTCAGGCTTCTGGGTACAAAGATAAGCAGCCCCCGACTGCCTCCAGAGATGGACAGATGAGCCTCCATTCAGGAGAGCTGAAAGGGCTTACCAAAGAAAGAATCTCTACCACCCTGATTCTGTGGACCACCTCTGCCATGTGGTTGGCATCTTCTATTACTACTTCCCCTCTGCCCCTGGGAGAAGATTCACCACATGTGTCTTGAAAAGATCTCTGAGATTTTCAGAACCACATTTTGCCACTTCCTTTTTGACCTTTGGGATAAAGTCTGGTAGAAATGGAAAAATGGACTCTTAGGGCAAACAGAGTCTTTCCTTCCTGCTCACATCTGGTTAGTGTGTCTTTGACTTTGGGCCCGAACAGAGATGACCCATCGAACGGGGCATTCACAAAGGAAGATTTAAAGGGCTCTGCAAAGACACACAAGCGCACCCAAGAATGTCTCCTTAAGGAAATTCCAGAACCCGCTGCTCTACTTGTTCCATCCGCTGCAGAAGAGATTAGTCTCATGGAGGCGTTGACAATTGAGTTTAAGGTAGAGAGTTAACAGGACACTTTGTCTGAGACCCCCTTTAGCTACTGAACCTTGGAGGGTATCTCCTAGCTCTTTCAGGAGGTCTCTCTCCAGCCTAGTAGAATGAGTAAGGTAATTCAGCGAGCTGAGGGAAAAAGTCACTGAAGAAAAAATGTGATTTCCATATCTGTCCATCATCCAAGACTCCTTGATCAGTGGATGGACAGAAGAAGATGTTTTTGACAGCTCTTTCTTGGCTGCTGCTGCCACAACCACAGCATCTACTGGGACTCCATTGGTTAGAAAGGTCTTGTCTGATGGAGATGTGATAAATTTGTTTGGCCTCCTAGGAACAGGTTCCACTGAATCTGGAGACTCCCACAACTTCCGTGAAACTAGGTCCATACGTTCAATGAAAGGTGGAGACACACAAGAAGTGGAAGGTTAAGATCTGAAGGGCTTCAGGTATATGGACTCCTCTAATGAAGGGTTGGTGGACTTCCAGTCGCCTCTCTGCTTTAGTATTTCCAGGATGTCTCCAAAGGAGACATCATCAGGAGGCAACCGTGGAGACCCTTCAGCTTTATCAAGGTTCGTATAAGAAGTGATGGACTTCTCTGAGGAGTCTAAATGCTTCTTCTTGCATAATCTCTTCTGAGGGACATCTTCAGAGGGGTACTCTGGAGAGGTTTCAGAAGAGTGGGGGGTGCCCTGTGGGGCATCCTCAAGCTCTGGATCTCTGCGTCCCTGTAGATGCAAGGGTATAGAGGCAGACACTGGTGCTTTTACGGGTAGAATGTCCGGAGATGACAGCAGAGCTGTCTGTGTAGACAGCACTCTCTTCATCAACTCAAAAGCCCTGATCTGAAGATATATCTGGATCTGAAGAAGCTGAGGGAACCCCCGGAATCAAAGATGATGGGCCCGAGGCTGAGGCAGAAGCTGAGCTCACCCAAGATGATGCCCCAAGAGGCAAAGCAGGATCCAACAGTTGTCCGATCCGACTTGCCTCTCCGGACCTGACTGGACAGCATAGTCTCCCAGACACGTCAAGCTCCAATGGAGCTCAGGATTTCAGAGCAATGGTTGGATCCGAAGATCCCAAAATAGGTTTTGGATTCAAGGGTTCCACTAGAATCAGCTCCGGACCTTCTGATTCCGAAGCTAGGGTCAGATCAGAGGAGGGATTGAAGCAGAAGAGGTGGATGTGGTAGGAACCAAAGCCCTGAGGGTTGGATCTGACAACAGCTTGGCCAGCACTGGTGTCCCCAACAGCCTCTGTACCACCCAATCCACGTCGTCATCGGATAGACTCCTGGAAGACCAAGTTGAGGGGGTTGCAGACTTCTGCAAAACTGGTGATCTGAGTGTAGGAGGAAAAGTCTCCAATGCTGGAGACTGGCTCTGTATGTCAAACAACACCGGCACCAAAACAGGTGGTGTCTAAGCTGAATGTTTCTTGGATCTGGTAGGTACCTCCTCCCAGACTTGTCAGATTTGTCTGATTTTGAAGTGGGAGACTTATCAGTTTTAGATAAACCCGGACCATCTTCTAAAGCCTCTGGGAAGGAGGTTTTTAATAATCCTTTTAATATCAGTTTGTTCTTCCTCTCCAGGAGCACTCTGTGGTTGAAAGCATGAAAGATAGAGCATGTCTCCTGGAAATTAACAGCTCCAATGCGTAATAGACGCAAAGCATATCACTGAAGGGCATTTTCTTCCCACAGCCCTTGCATTTTTTGAAACCCATTGGTTTTGAGTCCTTATCTGACATTTTTACAGAAACACCAGAAAGCTACAAAGACTAGGAAAAACTAGTAACTAACTGGATAAGACAAGGAAAATTAGAGTTTTGACAACAATTTTTTAATAGACTCTCTAACCAGAGTTATTTGAAGAAAAAAGGGGAAATAGAGAGAAATAGAGGGAGGCACAGCTCTCTAACTTAAATGGGCTACTGCCCCAGAGACAGAAAAAGGGAAAGAAAAGCCCTCTAACTTAAACGGGTTAAAGGGAAAGGCAGTCCTCTAACTTAAACAAACTGTCCTAAAAGGGCTTCAAAGACTAATACAAAGAACAGAAATAAAAGTCCTCTAACTTAAACGGACTATTTATCTTGGAAAGGAAAACGCTGGGAGAGGGACAACAAGGCCTGAACAAAAGACGATGTCCAACAGCAGAAAACAGCCGCAAAAAATGGAAATAGATTTATTCAGTAAATTATAAGTTAAGGATAAATAACAGACAAAAATTACTTTCTTTTAAAAGTTAAAGCAGAAAAACAGATAATACTTAGCCAGAGCTAGCAGTACGAGCACCCAATCTTGTTTAGTGCTAAACGAGATATGGGGAAGGTTTCTAGTGCATGCTGGGATATGGTGTAGGCACAAACTGGCAGAAGACCTCAAGCTTGAATATAAAGGCTGAGTCGGATCTGAGGATCGGATCTGAACTCAACCTAGTAAAAATGAAGGTGAGATAGGACAAAATCACATCATATAGTTCTCTTACATTTGTAAGACAAGCATACGAATGATGTTGATATTCACAAATGACACGATTATTTACAAAAGTCTTGATAGCTCATCTGGCAGCGTGACAAGGACAAAGGGAAACTCCAAATACTACAGCCGTCTCAGTTTGGATTCATCAAGGGTAGGTCAGGCTTACACTTTTGAAAAGGTCAAGATGAAGGCAAAACAGTACACACCATATACCTGACATGGCCAAAACCTTTGACACATTTCCCCACTCATGCATAGCAGAAAAGCTAAATAAACTAGGAATAAATCCTTTACCCACTGGACTGCTAACTGGCCCACAGATAAGAAGCAGATAATCAAAATAGGGGAATTTACCTCTGCAACAAGGCCAGTCACCAGTGGAGTCCCCCAGGATTCTGTGCTGGGACGTTTCCTGTTTAGTGTCTACTTTTCTGAAGTAAAAGCCAATAGCAAAGGGCTCTGGCTGACTACGTTTGCAGATGGCAATGCGTCTCTAAGAGTTGACCTAGTTGTTGTTTTTTTTATTTTTAAACAAGAAGCATCTTTATTAAACCATCACTTACGACACAGGCAATCATACATTTATATAAATGAAAACAAACCACACTGACAGAATCCTAGTTGCAAGCATTTTACATCACAAACCATACTGGCACACTACCAATTGCAAACATTAGTTAACCTAGTTGTTTGGGATTTGGGAACTTATGTGTACAGTGACTCTTTTGACCAATATGTGTCTATTGTTGTAAGAAAGTCCTTCTATGCTGCATAGCTTATAAACAAAGGGACTGTGTCTAGATCTAGTGATGTCATTGTGCCTCTTTACTCAGCCCTCATTAGGCCAATCATCGAATATAAATGCCTCCTTTGCCATGTATATGTCGAGACACATGCAACAACTGGAACACCCCCAGAGATATCTTATTAAAATATCTTATTAAAAGGATACAAGGCCTAAACAGCACGTCCTTCATGGACCAATTCAAAGCCCTGTCACTATACAGACTGCAAGAGGTGGCCTTTGTCTGGCATACAAAGCATCCACCAACCCATTACTGATGGATTAACTGAACACCAGGAAGTCAGATGGCATCTGAAAAACTCACTCTAGGGATCAACAGAATGGCTTTGAGGGACAGGTATATTTCACAGAGGATACTGCTGCTGTGGGACAGACTCCCCATCCACATAAAACAAAGTTCACCTCTGTCCATTTTCAAGTGCAACTTAGATATATGGCTGGAAAACAGAAAATTTACCCCAGGACCACCCCCTGTACTACTAATGGACAGATGCAGCTCCTAAATGCTTTATACCATGTGTGGGTCCCCTCAAATTACCTATGGCATGATCTCAGTTACTTTCATTAGGGGTAATATAAAATTAATCAACCATAGGATGGGTAAAGCCAATCTATAACCAAATGGGATGAGTTATTTCAAGCACAAAAAGAGAAATTGGCTTAGCTTAAAATTTCCCACAAGGGACACTAACTTTATACTTACCTATGAACTGGAGATGGCCTGCAAACATGTTTTAGGAGGTTATTTAGGCAAGAACCAAAGAAAAGTTAGAGTGCTAGCCTTGTTCTGATGGCTTGGTGTAATAAAGGAAGTTGGAGAAATTTGTATAAGCTGTTCAGAGTGTTAAAAGACAACATCAAATTTGGGATTTAGGGAGCTGTTAATACAAATGTCCATAATTAAGGTGCCTCTTGAGAAAATAACCATGGACATACTCATCAAATCAAGTAATGTACACCAGCATATCCTGGTCATACTAGACTATATCACACAGATTCCTGAAGCAATTCCCTTAGGAAAGTCAATTCCAGGACACTTGTCAAAGAGTTAGTGTTATTATAATTGTTAAGGGGGGATTCCTGACAGACACGGGTACCCTGCCCTGCTCATTTCAGAAACTACATGACATTTCTTCTATTTACCATCACCAAATTGATGGGTTAGTAGAAAGGTTCAAAAGAATATGGAAGTCCATGCTAAGGAAAGATGCAGAGGCAACAAGAAAAACTAGAACAAGGCACTACTCTGCTTGATATTTTCTGTGACAGAGGTCTTTCCACAGGCTTTAGTCCCTTTGAGATACTGTTTGTCCGACATCTTAGGCAGGTTACTAGACATAATTAAGGAAATTGGGAAAAGGAAGACGAAGAAACCCCTTTCAGAACTATGACTGAGCATTATGATAATTTACAGAAAAAGACGCGAGTAGTCATGCCCATTTCTAGGGAGCATTTAGGGAAGGTGCAAGCCAAACAACAACATATATATAACAAAACCATCCAGAAAAGGGAGTTCCAAGTACAGGACTAAGTCTTGGCCATAGTTCTTATTAGGAAGATTAAGTTCCTTGCCAAATGGCAAGGACTGTATAAGAGTCTCAACAAGCTGAGTGAGGTAAACTATAATGTGAGACAAGATGAAAAACAGTGCCATGAACAAATCTACCAAATAAATGTTAAAACCTTGGAAACACCCCAGATTAATGTGGTTGAAGCAAGATCAGAGGTGGTTAGCTGTAGGCAGGAGACATGACTACTATCCACTCTTATTTTCATTAACTTCTGTATGTTACCCTCTTTGCAAAGGGTATCGCAGAAAGTGCAGTTGTGCAAGCTGCAAGTACAGTTGTGCAAGCTGCACTTATCATAAAAGCAGATGTTTGAATTCCTCACTGCTGTAATAGCCTTTGGCTATATGGATTTTATTTTGTCCGGGATACAACAACCAGCCAGTCTTCAAAAAGCTCTGATTCCCTCCCATGCCTACACTTTGTCTGCTAATTGGCTAGCCTACTGGACAGAAAGAGCCACAGTGTAAGCAATTTCAGGAGTTTCTTGCCCAAACTAATTGAGAAAACTTACTCATCCTGAAACTCCAAAAAGATGTGAACAAGTAATGTCTTACTCTAACAACTCACTATATACAGTAGAAGGGGGATGGAAAGTGGGTGCAGCTACTGTAGCAGTGAGGAATTCCAACCTCTACTGTTATGGTATGTGCAGCTTACACAACTGTTCTATGTTCATCATTCTCACTGCTGCAGTAGTATTTGGCTAGTTGGGTTGATGGGTAAAGCGTATCCAAGTCGAGAAGAAGAAGAGGGATAAGGGTCTGGAAGACCCTGGAGAATGGTTCTAGCAAAGCCAGTCCTGGACCTGGAAAAGGAATATAGCATGTAATGCTTTGTAAAAGTATGTACAAAGGACAATGTAGTTGTCTCAAGAATGCTTCTAGAGTCCATTCCTTTACAATATGCCATCAAAGAAATTGAGGCTGTATTACAATGTGTATTAATCCTGCCTAGAAACATACATGTAAATTGTTCAGATTATTTGCTAATATTTTTAGTCTGTTTCTCATAAAATATGTGGTTTTCTGGCAAACCACTGGGAACTGATATCAGTAAATTTTCAGACATTTGAATTTCAGACTTCATATCCTTCCGGCAATGCATGCTAACACAGAACATGCTACTCTAGCAAAATGTATAACTGCAATATTTAAAATCTGTCCCTATTTTTTGCCCTTTATCCCTCCAATATTTTTGGCTTTGTCCAGATTTCTTGCACTAAGAGGTTGAAAGGTACACCTGGAAATGTTTGCCATGTTAATACTAACAAGAAAAGATATAGTAAGGAACAAGCAACTGGAATTGTCTGACTTGACACAAGTTGCCCTTTTTCAGTTCTTAGTAGGAATTCCACAGGTACAGGTACAGGTAGCATTGTTGCCTCACAGCAAGAGGTTCTCCTGTTCGATTCAAGGCTGGAGTGCCTTCTGTGTGGAGTCTGCATGTCCTCCCCGTGGTCGAGTGGCCTCCGAAAGACATGCGTGAATGGGCGTGCCTTCGGTGAAGGTTGGGCGTCTGCTGGCAACTCGGCACCATAAAAAATCTACTGCCAATCATTAGCGGACCGGAGTTCCGCTGTGGCGACCCCTAACCAAGAAAAGCCGAAAAGACAAACAATAAGTAGGAATTCCACAACTGTACAGTTTTCCTAAAGAACTTAATACTGACAATATGATTCCAGAGTTGTAAAACCATGATCAGAGGATATAGAATCTCTTCTCCCTACCATTCAAATTCTGAAAGAAATGAGAGAAATAGATGGTTATATTCAAAGTACACTCTTAAAGTAGTACAGGCATATATAGGGCATTTTTCCCACAGATAACCCCATATGCATGGAGATGAATGGTTGCAACCTGGATACTCTCTTACAGATATATGAATAAACCAGTTAGTCTAACAAAAAAATGAACCAAAACCAGAGTTAATTGCTGGAACCTGTGTTCTGAGAGACTGCCTTCCAATCAATCTGCAAATATAAAAAGCCGAGTATGTTTTTTTGGTTTTAGAGTTTGAACTGTTAATTGTTGCTTAGATCTCTGTTGAAACAGTTGTCTTCCTGTTCTGAGAGACTGCTTTCCAATCTATCTGCAAATATACAGAGCTGAGTATATATTTCTTTTGGTTTTAGAGTTTGTACTGTTAATTGTTGCTTAGATCTCTATTGAAACTGTTGTCTCCCTGTTCTGAGAGACTGCATTCCAATCTATCTACAAATATACAGAGATGTGTATATTTTTTTAGGTTTTAGAGTTTGTACTGTTAATTGTTGCTTAGATCTCTGTTGAAACTGTTTTGTTCCACTCACCCTCCCTATTTCTGGCTTGTAGTTTAAATTTGGTGGCTTTTGCAGTTGCCTGCCCCACTGTAGATTTGATCTGGGATACTCCCCCAGTCCCATCTCTTTACCACATTCTACCTAATAAACTCTTTCTGCACTTGCTTTTAGTCCTTTTTAATTTAATTGCATTTTTTAAACTGTGTTTGGTCTAATATTGCTACATACTCAAGTGTGCTAGCTTGCACTGCATGCACATTTTTTTTACTACTGTTTTAGCTACTTTTCTGTAAAAAAAAAACTGTAAGCCTGTTTCCTACCTTTCCTGTAGCTAGTGTTCCAGATACAGATTTGCTGTATCCAGGACTGTATGTAAGCTTCTGAGCCTCCTAAGCCTTTCTGTGTTGGAGGAAAGCCTTCTAGCTTATCAGTGGGAGTGGTAAGCACTAGGTAACCTGTCTACCACATAAGGAGTGGTTCTGGTCCAGAAATTGTAGTTACTGGCCGTTTGGGCAATCTCTTCCATCTCTCTCAACTTTCTTTTTTGAAAGCCTGCATTTGCACTTGTTTCTGTCCTGTAACTCGTCTAGCACAGATACAGATTCTTAGTTTTAGCATTTAAATTTGCTTATTCGTCCTCAGCACTTGTTCAGAACTTGTAAGCACTAAATAAGCTACTAATTACTATAGCACTCAACCTTCCTCATTACCTAGAGGAAAACAGATTTTGTACTTACTTTTCTCACTTGCTTAGAGAAAAACAGCTCTTGTACTCACTTTCCTCATTTATCTAGAGGAAAATAGTTTTTTTATTCAGGCATGTCCAAGGGTCAGCTCCCAGTGTTCTCTCCCGTCTATCTGATGAATCTGGGCATCTTGAAGCAATGTAGAAATTGCCTCATGTACACAGACAACCCTCTCCTCCTACCACATAACACTACAACCTGTGAGAGATGCACTTATCTAGCCAAACTGGAGGTAAAGCTCTCTCCAACCAAGACTGAACATGACAGTCATGAGGAGAAGGTAAACATCTGCATCACACCACACTCATCACATAGTCTCACTAAATCTACACCACCAAAATCCACACATAGTAACACAAAAACATTCAAGGAGGCTCCCAATAATAATCTGTCTAAGCAACAGAGACCTCCAAAGCAGAAACACAAGCAGCCTCCATCCCCAACACAACCCAAATGACACATATCCCACAGACTCAGTGTGCTACTCAACCACAGCCAATAAGGCAAAACAACATACCCAACACACTAGTCATAGGTGACTCTATAGTCAGGCACACTGATGTCCCACTCACCAGGCTAAACAAGGAGAAGGTAACTGTCAGCTGCCTGTCGGGTGCCAGGATCCGCCACATAACCCACGCACTCAGGTTACTCCACAACAAGTACAATTATGACTCTGTCATTGTCCATGTTGGTGTGAATGACCTGAGACATACCTCCCTGGACTACATGAAAAGAGACATGGAAGAGCTCTCCGCTCTTGTAGCCCAGCCAGGTATGACCCTAGCCCTAAGTAGCATTCTGCCATTGCCCAGAATGATACCGCAGTGCAAGGACAAAACGATTGACTTCAACAATTGGCTAAGCTTCTGGTGTCATTCTAACGGGATCCAGTATCTGTCTCCTTGGGATGACATGGTCAACAAACCACGATGCTTTGCCACAGATGTCCTGCACCTGTCGCCCTGGGATTCCGGATACTGGCTAAGGCTCTTGCTGCCCCTATAGTGCCTTTTTTAGGCAAGGTTCAAATGACAAATTCACCAAGCAAAAACTGAGGGTAATGCTACTCAATGCTAGAACTCTAAATCTCAAAATGCACTCACTCGAGGCACTCCTTAAAATGGAGAACATCGATATCTGTGCAGTGACTGAGACGTGGTTCAAGGCTCCAGAGAGCACCCCTACACTACCACACTATAACTCATACCGCACTTTTCGGTGATGTAATCTGGACCAAAACACCAAAGGCAGAGATGTGTCCATATTCATTAAGGATATCCACACCTCCAGGCTAGTTGCTCAGCTCAGGTAATAATTCCGGATAGGACCATGGTCATAGGCAAGGCCCCAACTAGAAAAGCTTCTCCACTGGTTAACATAAGATTTCTTAGTAGCTGGATTTCTTGCCTCCTTTACTAACTGCTGTACTTCCTCATGAAAAAGGTCCAAGGATATTAGAACTGAATCACCCAGGCTGTCAGTTGAAGTTGTTTGAAACTGCTGTGTACTGAATTGCCCTTGTCTTGTGTGTGTAGATCCAGTCTGTGAAGAAGTCTGTAGTATTTGCCACTGACCAATTCCATAAGAAGGGAGGATCAATGTTGTCTGGACCACATGGTAGTCAACATAATATTTTGTTGGAGAGTCCCTCTGAATCTTCAGGAATGACCCTGGATATCAGTGGAAACAGTGGAAATGCATACAGAAACATTCCCAACCATGGGAATGAAAATACTCCTGTTTTCCATACTTGCCTGCAAGGAGTCCTAGTGCAGAATTTACTTAGCTGTCTGTTTTGAAAGTAGGAAAACAGATGTTTTTAAAATGTTCCCCACAATCGGATCAATTCCAGGAAGATCATCTCATTCAACTTCCATTTGTGAGGGTCTGTCCTGGTCCTGCTCAACTTGTCTGCCAATATATTTTACTATATTGGTATGTAAAACACTTGGATGGTTGCATAATGCTGTACAGCTAACTCACAAGTCACCATAACTAGCCTGCACACGGGGTATAACATGGTGCCCCCTTATTTGTTTATGTACCACATCACTTTGGTCTTGCCTGTAATTACCTGTAATGGGTCCAGAGACCACAGGTCATGAAGAGATTCTATACCATTAATCACAGCTAACATCTCTTTGACATTTATGCGCTTTGGTCTGTCCGAACTGTCCCACAGGCCTCGCATCTTTACCCCCATAGAAGCTGCTTTCCAAACAAAACTTAGGCATCTTATTGCCTCCAGCAATGCAGTTCTTTCTTCATAAAGCCCAAAATTTCAATCTGAAAATCACACAGGATTAGAATGCTGGGTCCATATTTTTTTTAAACCACTGAATTTTCTCATGTATAACCTGAGAAGAGGAATCACGAGAATCATAGAAGCCACGAACTCTAGAATGCTGTGATATCCTCCGGCCAATGTTTCAGACTGATTAGGGGAGATCAGGAAACTTTTCAGATACAAATCCACCTTTTCCTGTTTGGGAATGCCTTTGAAGAGACGTATCTAGAAGGCAGTCTAAAAGCACAATCCTGTCTGATGGAGTCAAGGAGGATTTTTGAACATTTATCTGGAATCCCAGACTGGTAAAGAAACCCATGTTAAGGACTCCTGCCATATGGAAAAAAAAAGATTCTGCAAAGATCAGCAGGAAAAATGTGTATGCCTTGTAATGTGTAACGGGCTATCTCTGGAGCTAGATAGTTTGTAAACACCCTAGGTGGTGTAGCTAACTGAAAGAGTAATGCAGAGAAATTATGTTTCCAGACAAAGAACTCTTCTGAAGCCTGTTGCTATAAGAATGTGCTGATATGCATTATCTAGGTCTAATGTCACCATAAAAATAAGAATAGAAATGACTGGTAGAGACCCAGAAATGTCAACATTTTGAATGTTGGTACTTTCACAAACTGGATGAGAAAGGAAAGATCAAGAGCTGGTCTCCATGAAAGCTTGTTCTTTGAAACTACAATTGTTCTTGAGTAAAACACCTTCCTACCTTTGGTCTAAAGACACTGTAGTATGACTGCCAGGTCAAGCATATTTTGAAAAACCTGAGGAAAAAACTCTGTGCAGTTTAGAGGGTACAGACAGAAACTCCCCTGAAAGGAGGTAAGAGTATTTAGTGCCAACAGTAACCCCCATGAGTCTGAAACAATCTGTTGTCAAAGGGAAAGACTGACAGCCAGTCTAAGGGATAGATTTAGAGATTTAAGGATGGTGGGGGCTGCTAGCATAGTTATTCTAAAGACATAGTCTGTCTCCCCTTTTTTGAAAGGATCCCTGTTTTTACTGTTCCCCTTCTGACATCTTTCTTTTGCTCAGTGTTTGCCAAAAGATGGCAATGATTGATCATTTTGTCTTAAAAAAGGCAGAAGGTTTGTAAGCCTTATAAAACGGGTCATGGCAAATCTTAGTAACTCCCTGAATTAATTTCCCCTCAGTCATCAAACTATTTTAGTTTTAGATGACCTTACATACCAACAGAAAAACCTCTTTGTAGCAAAGCTTGAACAAAGAGGAGGAATCATGAGCAGACATGATGAAATGGCTGATAAATACCCTTTGTCAAAGGACAGCAACTCACACAAATGTTTGTGAACCAGAGCTAATAATTCAAGATAGGGCCCTGGTCATAGGCAAGTAACTAAGTTAGAACCCGAGTAGCAGCAGGGTCAAATAAAACCTGTTTAAACTAAAGTTTAAAATCTCAGACTTTACCTCATCAGAAAACTTTTGGGTATGCACCTAGGCATATCTTCTCAAAACAGTAGCAGTAGAAGTGGCCCTAGACACAGAGTCTGTACAACCACTCACACTCTTTAAAGTAAGCTTAGACATATGAAATTGGTTAGAAATTGTAGAACTCAGACAGGCCCTAACTTCTGAAGGAAGTGTGTCAGAACAATCCCGCAAGCTGTAAAAACTAAAGAGAATAAACTCGAAGAAGGAAATTATTTTATGAAATCTGTCTAATATCACATCTTCTTGTATGCAGGGAAGTGTTAGTATTTATAAGTGTTCTGCTTTTTGGGGGACTGATAAGGGTCATGGTTACTGCAGGCATAATTCAACACATCTCTCAAGACTGGCACACTAGAAGGAATCAATGCTCATGTAATAAATCTACTTGCAGCATATCATAATATCTCCTCAGTTTGGACAGAACATCAATTTTGTTCCTATAAAAGTACATCATTCACATTGAAACTAATCTTAGAAAAGGAAAACTCCTCTAATGGAGTTGGGGAGGACAAACTTTTCCCTGAATCTAAGTTATAAGCTTGAGAATCAAAGTCCTATGTCTATGTCAGAAACCACTGACATATTTTCTACAGTAACGTATTGACCTAGTTAATCTCCTGGCAATGACATCTACTTTCCATGACAGAAAACCTGAAATAAACTCCTAGTTAAGGTAAGAAAGTCATCCTTATGAACAGACAATGTCTATGAATGAGCAATGTCTAATCCTTTTTTTTTTTTTTTTTTTTTTTTTTTTACTAGGGATATCCGTTGAAGCAAACAGACTGACTGAGAGATGGTACTTCATCCTGGTAAAGGGGTCTCTTTGTAATGTTCTTCAGAGAAGAATCTCCCAGAAAAACTCCCAGACCCAAAGAAGATGGCTCGCCCATGCCAGGATTGGACACTGGAACAGCCACAGAGGATAAGGCTAACCCCAGTCCATGACGGCAGAAGGGAATACACCACAGGAACTCAGAGAATCAGGGTATAGTCTGAGGAACAACAAATGGCCACTACAGTCACCCACCAGTGGCTGAGGGAATGTTTGAGCCTGATGTTTTGGCAAGGGCTCCTATTCTATTTTTTCCTTTTTCTTTTTAGGTATGGTAAGAGAAGAAACAGCAGGACTGGTATAAGAATCCATGTGGTAACCAAGGAAGAAGCCTGATTGTTGACAATTGCTACTCGGAAGAGTCAGTCAGAAGGTAAGTTGTCAGGCAAGTGTTTACAAGCACACACAATTAACACTTCCCCACACAGTCCCTCAAAATCCAAAAGTACAATCAAAAGCAGTACATAAAAACCCTGTCATAGCTCTAAGTCCCTTTCACAGAAAATGCACTGAGTGAAAACAAGAAATGAAGGTAAGCTGTCACAAAGTGTACATGAGCACCAAACATAAAATACATTTCGAGCCCTAAAATACACTTCTTGATACTTAGATGTAACACCTGCAAGCAATATATCTCAAGCAGTAAAAAAATGAAAATAAGATATCAAGAAATGTACACAAGCATCAAAACAGTTAAATGGCGTCTGAAGTACTTAAAAACACTTTGCAAGCTTTAAATCCTTGCACTTCATTTAAAATGTCTCAAAAGCAGTACATTTCATCTCTCAAAACTGCAACATATTAATAAGCCCCACTCAAAAAATAGCAGTTTCCTGACAAGAAACATATATTAATAACATTGCTGGTATTCTTCAAAAAACAAAAAAATACAAAACAAAATATTTAAAAAGGGAATATTTTCTGTGTGGAAGGATTTGATTCCCTCTATAGGGTCTTTTCTGCCACATATGATGCCTGTAGCCAATTGCTTCTCCTGGGGTGCCTCACAACTGCTTTCCCTTGATGGGCAAGAAAGTTCTGAAGTTGTCTACAATCTGACTGATAATTTCCCTCCAAGGGGCGAGCCAATCAGCAATCAGAATGTAAGTGTTAGAGGGAGCTAGAGCTTTTTGAAGACTGGCCAATTATTGTATAATGGACAGGATACAACCCAAACAGCCAAAGGCTACTGGGCAGAGGAAATAATGAACATTAAAATTTGTTGTCAGGTTTAGTTCCTTCTTGGCTTATAGATACCTATTGCTAAAGGTTTGCCTCTATTTGAATTTCTTGCTTGACACTAATGGAAACAGGCTCAGAAAGTTCCTCCTTGGCTCATTTTAGTACACATTTTGTTCTGAGGGTCCTCACTTATGTTTCCTTCTTCTTCGCGTTTGGTCTCAGTTTCTGTGCTAATGCTTTTTGGAAGTCTCTGTACTGACTTCTGTGTTGCTCTGATTTTTACTTAAGACTTTCCTATTGATTCATCTTCAGCTTCTATATAAACTTATCTTAAGAGTTTTATATTCCTGTTATTTTACAGGTGAGGCATACTTCTGATAGCCATATTTTTTATTGTCTAGCCACAACCAAATTTTAGCCCCTTTTTTAGCTTCTATACCACCACCATTCTTCTGGGTTTGATTACTGGTATTTATAAAAGTTGTCATAGTCTTGTTTTTCCCACATTCATTCATGAATGGGTGCATCAAGCCGCTGCTCTTTCTCTCTCTCTCTTGTTATGAACATATCAGCCTGTCACACTATGTCTATAGATTCTCCCACCTTTAACATTTTCCAAAATGCATTGAAATAGAGAAAATACTTTCTTAATACAATAGCATGAGTCAAAATGTGGGTTAAAGTCACAGAATGTAACAATTTTCCTAGCACTGTCTGAATTTACACATGTGAAGGAGATACCCCTTTCTGTCACAATGAATGCATATTACCTACACTTTTTGATTGTTACTAATAAGAAGTTATGTCTTACCATAACGATCCATGTGAATTGTTCATCTCGCCTTTGTTCTTACACACGGGTTCGGAGCCGATCCTCGGCTCCAAGTCGGCCGCATCACTAGCTCGCATCTTCGAGAAAGCTCGAGGCACAGTAATATCCCATGATCCTCTGGTGCTAACCCTCAGATCTAGTTTGCTATACCAGAAGAATCCCTCTTAGAGATGTGTCTAAAACACTTATGAACAGATACTACAAAGTGTCTGGAACCCTACTGCCAGGTAGAGGATAAAAGATGCCATTACTGATGCTAATAACATGCCAACCATACCTAGAAAAGGCTGAAAAGGAATCTAATTGAAAACCGTTCTCCCAGACCGTAGGACGGGGGATGGAGGGGGGGAATGTAAGAACAAAGGCGAGATGAACAATTCACATGGATCGTTATGGTAAGACATAACTTCTTAATGTGAAATTGTTCAATCTCGCCATTTGTTCTTACACACGGGTAGCGTCCCTAGCTCCTTTTTCCCGGGTGGCTCAAGGGAGAACATTCCTGAGTACAGTGGAACCAAACGTCGCCCTGTCCCTGGAGCTCTTGTCTAGCTTGTAGTGGGCGATAAAGGTATGTGGTTTTGCCCAAGTTGCCACTGCACAAATGGTATCTAAGGGCAAACGAGCGGTATGGGCTGAAGAGGTAGCAATCGCCCTTGTAGAATGAGCTCTGGGTTTGAAAGGGAGTTGCTGTTTGGATTCAGCATATACGAAATTTATGCAATCTGAGAGCCATTTGGATAAGGTAACCTTCGGTACTGCCTGTCCTTTTCTTTGGTCAGCATATGAGACAAATAGTTGATCTGACTTTCTGTACTCTTTTGTCCTATGTAAGTAAAATCTTAGTTGTTTGTGAATGTCCAACTTGTGCAATGTGTATTCCAGCTTATTGGAATGATTTTTAAAGAAGGTAGGCAGTTTAATAGATTGATTGATGTTCTGAATCGAACAAACCTTCGGAAGGAAGGACGGACTGGTGCGCAAGGTTACTCTATCCGGATGAAAAATTATGTACGGGGGTCGGATAGATACAGCCTGTAACTCTGAAACTCTTCTGGCGGAAGTGATGGCAACCAGGAAAAGTGTTTTCCACGAAACAAATTTTAACGGAGCTGTGGTTGCAAGTTCAAAAGGGGGCAACATGAGTTGTGACAGCATGAGATTAAGATTCCAAGGTGCTACTGGATTACAAAAAGGGGGACGGAGATGAAAAGTACCTTTCATGAAGGCGTTACAAAGCCTGTGGGACATAAGAGAACCATCCTTATGGCCAATATGAAAATTGGATATAGCGGCCAGTTGAACCCTTATAGTGGATGTTGATGCTCCTTCTTGAAAAAGTGAGGTGAGGAAATCTAGTATCTTGTGTACTGGGGCCCCGAATGTATCTATACCTTGTTTGGAGGCCCAGTGCGCAAAACGGGACTTGAGGAAGGTGTGAGGAACTCCCGACAAATGTGTCAACAGGTCTGGCTCCGGGTCCAGTATCCATGGTTCCTCCACTTGATGGGATTGAAGGAAAGGAAACCAGATTTGTTGAGGCCAGAATGGGGCTATCAGTATTATGGTCCTGTCCAGATGTTTGGCTTTCTGCAAAAACCTGGGAATTAGTGGAACAGGAGGAAAAGCGTAAAGGAGACCCGGGGGCCAATCGTATACCAGTGCGTCCCTGGGGACACCCCCTGGGGGGGGGGGACAGGGCAAAGTAGCTTCTGCATTTGGCATTCAAAGGGGATGCAAACAGGTCGCAGCAAGGCTGGCCCCATCTGCGGAAGATCTCTTCCACCACTTGAGGTTTGAGGGACCACTCGTGAGGGAACAGGATGGCTCTGCTCAACCTGTCCGCGATTACGTTGGAAGTCCCCGGGATGTGCGTTGCTATCAGAAAGCGTCCAGTGGACTTTGCCCATTGCCAAATTCTGAGGGCCTCTCTGCATAACGGGTAAGATCTGGTTCCCCCTTGCTTGTTTATGTACCAGACCACTGACATGTTGTCTGTCTGAACTGTCACTGTTCCCCGAGGTAAGGACTTGTGAAAGTGTTGCAATGCTAGAAACACTGCCCTCAGCTCTAGAACATTGATGTGCAGATTGTACTCCAAGTTGGACCATAGACCTTGGACTGTTTGTCCCTGAAAGAATCCCCTCCACCCTATCAGGGAAGCGTCCGTGGTTAGAGTTGCTACCGGACTGGGTAATACAAAGGGTCGTCCTAGTGTTAGCTCTTGACTGTGTATCCAACACAAGAGATCCTTCTTGCAATAATTCGTGATCAAGATTTCGTGAGACAGTGGAAGTTGTAGATACGACCACTGGGCGAATAGCATCCATTGAAGGATCCTCATGTGCACCCTGCCTAAAGGAACTACAAGAAGGGAGGCTGCCATCAAGCCTAGCACTCTTAATACTTGTCGTGCAGGAACTCTGTTGTTGTGAAGAAGGAGTGAAATTTGATGCCTGAGGTCTGATACTCTTGATGGGGGGAGAGTAACTTGAGCCAGGGAAGTGTCTAGCTGTGCTCCTATAAATAAGATACGCTGTGACGGCGATAAGACAGATTTTCCAAAATTCACCGTTATGCCTTGTGAAGAGCAAAGACTGATGGTGTAGTCCCTGGCTTGTAGAAGACGACACTTAGTGGTGGCGGAAAGGAGCCAGTCATCTAGATAAGGAAACACCCGGAATCCCTTTCATCTCAAGTGAGATGCTACTACTGCCATGCATTTGGTGAACACCCTGGGGGCTTAGGTGAGACCAAAGGGCAGAGCGCGAAACTGGAAATGACTGGCTCCCAGCCAGAAGCGCAAGTGATCTCTGGACACCCTGGCCATTTTGATATGGTAGTACGCGTCTTTGAGATCTATAGAGCACATCCAGTCGCCCTTTTGCAGAAAAGGGAGGATTGACTGAAGCGTGACCATCCGGAACTTTTCCTTTTTCACAAAGGTATTTAACTTGCTGAGGTCTAAAATTGGCCTCCAGTCCCCTGTTTTCTTTGGAACTAAAAAGAACCTTGAGTAAGTTCTGGATCCTATTTGGTCTGCTGGGGCTGGTTGGATGACTCTGTTTTCGAGCAACCTTCCTATCTCTATGGTTGCTTGGTCTCACAGACTGGGTGGAACATCTGGGAGTTTTTTGGAGTTTGGTGGTATTTTTATGAAGGGGATGTTGTAGCCTCTGGTAACTATGCTTTTTACCCAGTAATCTGATGTAAGATTTAGCCAGGCCTCTGGGTATAAAGCCAAGTGACCCCCGACTGCCTCCAGAGTAGGACAGCCGGGCCTGCACTCAGGAGTGCTGGAAGGGTTTTCCAGAGAAGGTCTCTCTGTCACCCTGATTTTGCGGACCCCCTCTGCCGGCGTCTTCCGTTTCTTCCCCCTCCTCTGCCTCTGGAGGGGGCGTCACTTTGGGTGTGTTGAAAAGATTCCCGAGTCTTTCGGAACCACATCTTTCCTCCTCGTTGCCCTTTAGGGTAGGGTCTAGATGGAACGGAAAAACGGACCCCTACAGCAGACAGGGTCTTCCCTTCTTGTTCACACCTCGTGAGAATCTCCTTTACTTTGGGCCCAAACAAGGAGGCACCATCAAAGGGGGCGTTGGCAAAGGAAGACTTAAAGGCTTCCGCAAAGGAGCATAAGCGCAACCAGGATTGTCTTCTCAGGGCAATCGCTGAAGCTGCCGCTCTACTCAATCCTTCGGCTGCGTATGAAATCAGCCTCATGGACGAGTTGACTATGGAATTTAGGGTGTTAAGTTGCGCTATCACTTTCTCAGCGACAGCAGCATCTGTGTGCCCCTGGAGAGTATCTCCTAATTCCTTAATGAGATCTCTTTGTAAATGCGTGAAATGCGTAAGGTAGTTGAGCGATCGGATGGCAAAAGTCGCCGAACTAAATATGTGCTTCCCATATCTGTCCATTGTCCTAGAATCCTTATTAGGAGGATGGACAGAGGAAGATGATTCAGACATCTCTTTCTTAGTGGCCGCCGCCACCACCATAGAGTCTATGGGAACTCCTTTCGTAAGATAGGCTTTATCTTGGGGAGCTGTCATGTATTTGTTGGGTTTACGAGGGACTGGTTCCACTGTATCAGGTGTTTCCCAAGCCCTCCAAGCTACTAGATCCATGAGTTCGTCAAAGGGTGGAGTCACCCAGGAGGTAGAAGGTTGAGTCCCAAATGCCTTCAGTAAAACCGATTCATCCGCAGAAGGGGTAAGGGTTTGCCAGTCCCCTCTTTGCTTCAGGATTTCCAAAATGTCTGCAAACGAGACATCCTCAGAGGTGGACCGTGGGGACCCTTCTGTTTCATCTAAATCGGTATCAGATGTAAGAGATTCCTGTGGGGAATCTATGTGCCTCCTCTTGCACAGTCGTTTCCTCAGAACATCCTCAGCGGGAGCTTCTGGGGATGCATCTGAGGAACCAGAGTCTCTCTGTGGGGACTTCTGAGGCATTGGGTCTCGACGCTTGGTAGGTACCGAAGGCACAGAAGCAGAACGCGGACCTTTTGGGGAAGGAGATGAAGATACCGATGAAGTATGTGTCTGACCAGACAAGACCTTCCTCATGATGTCAAAGGCACTGGTGCCCCGACCCGAAGATCAGACCAGATCCGAAGAAGAAGGTCGCTTCTCCGGAATCGGAACCATGGGCTCTGACACCGAGGACGGATCCGAACTGATCTGAGCCGAGGCACCGAGAGGAAGAGTCGGAACCGAAATCTCGGTTCGACTATCCCCCCCGGAACCCAGGAAAGATGTTCGGCTCCGAGACTCTCCGGCTGGTTCCGAAGGAGTCGAGGTCAACGGAGCCGATAGCACTACTGGAGGCTTCGGCACCGAAGGCTCTACAATCATTGGTTCTTCGACTCCTAACACCGATGACTCGACAGGTCTCGGAGGAGGAAGTGTAGAGGGAACTGGAATAGCTTCGAGTTTCGAAACCAGCTGGGATGAAACCTCGATTAATTTTGACAAAGCAGAGTTCTCCATAAGCTTCTGTACCACTCGGTCCACAGAGTATAGTGACACGGCTTTAAGTCAGTCCATTTAGGCCTTGTATTCTTTCAGTGAGGTGGGCATTCCAATTGTCAGCATGTGTCTGGACAGATACATGGCAAACAGGGCATTATATTCAATTTCTGGCCTAATGAAGGTTGAGTAAAGGGAGATAATGACATCCCTAGACACAATCCCTTTGTTTATAGTTGTGCAGTATGGAAGGACTTTCTTACAACAATGGACACATGTTGGTCAAAGGTTAGGTCACCGTCCACACAAGTTCCCAAATTCCTAAATGGATAAACTTTAGGGTTGTACTGTCAATGTGGTAATTCCAAGGGGTACATGACTTCCTAAAATATACAATAATGCATTTTTTGGCATTTAGTTTCAGCCTATGATTTGGCACCAATTATTTATTTGGGACAAACCTTACTGTAGGATGTTTAAGTTATTTGGGGATTCAATGGTTGCTCCTAGCTTTCAGTCATCTGCAAACGCAGTCAGCCAGAGCCCTTTAGTCTTGGCTTTTACTTCAGAAAAGTAGATCCCAACACAGAACTCTGGGGGGACTCCATTGGTGGTTGGTCTCTTTGTGGGGGTGACTTCCCTTGTTTTGATTTCCTACACCCTATCAGTTTGCAAATCCAGTGGGTGATGTACGGGTTTAGTCCCAGTTTAACTTTTCTACTATGCCTGAGTGGGGAACTGTATCAAAAGCTTTGGTCAGATCAAGGTATGCACTGTGCACCATTCTGTCTTCACCCATTGCTTTTGTGTCCTTTTCAAAAAAAAAATCCAGACAAAGCAAGTATGACCTTTCCTTGACAAATCTAAACTGAGATGGGTCTAGTGTTTGGGGGCTACCTATGTCCTGTTTCATTAGTTCCATATAAGGCTGGGCAGACTTTAACTGCCTGGGTCTGTGGAAGTTCCTCCCTTATGCAGAGGAATGATTGTAGCTACTCTCCATTCACTTGATACAAAACTTGTTTGGCGGCTGAGATTGAACAGCATTGTTAGAAGTGTTCTTGACAGAAGGGGACACATTTTGTGCTGCAGTTTTATACTTAGAATCTGGTAATCCATCTTTAAACATTGTGTTATTTATCGATAAACTTTCCACTACAGTTCTTGAGATCACTTTGCAATACCCATTTTCTTATATTACTAGGTAAAGCTCTTGTAAAACTGTCAACTGTAAAGAATTCTAGTATTTTTTTCAATTTACTGTTGCGATAAGGTTCTAGCTAAGGTTTTAGAATTTGCTTTAAATCATGCATCTATGCTCTTACAAATTTAATAGCATTAAAAGTCCAGTGATAAAAGTTTACATGTACTTCAGTGGTTATACACTGATGAAACATTCTTTCTTAATTTTGGCATAGTGCATTTAATTATTTTTCTTCATGTCCATGTCCATAAAACTATCAGTGTTGCTCCTGTCAGCTATAGTGACAGGATATTTTGCTCAATATCTTCACTTCTGGTTCTTTTTGGTGACATAGGTTCATAGGTAGGTATTAGGCTATATGCCCAAAGGTATTTATAAGCCTAGACAGAATGCGTTGGCTTTCGCCGCCCCCTTAGATTAGTTCCCTGTGCCTCTGTCCAGCAGAGCCACTGAAGTGATCCCCGGGTAAACTTCCTGTTTCCCATCCACTCGTCAAGGTTTCTCCTGAAGAGTGTTAGTGAGGAGCTCTGCCTAATGTAGATTGGAATCTTGTTCCAGGGCATGGGAAGTCTCTGGGACAGGAATCTATCCCTCCAGCATGTCCTATTTATTGTTGTGGTGAGGTTTAGATCCCTAGAGCGTGTGGCTCGAGGGGATATGGTTTTCATTAAGATGGAGCATGTCCATCAATTCTGGGTTGGACATGACCTTGTATGTCAGGCAGAGATCACCTCTGAGTAGGTGGTATGCAACCGAGTACAGCTGGAGTTTCTTCAGTCGAGCTGCATAGGGCATCTGTTTGAGGCCAGTGATCCTCTTGGTGAGGTACTTCTGTGGTCTTTCCAGCTGTTGCAGGTGTCTTGTAAGGTACATCTCAAATGGGGCATTGTACACTATGATGGGTCTGATGAGTGATGCGTAGAGGGGCACAATGACCTATTTTGATCTGGATGAAAACCCTTTTGTAATTAGGTGGGTCACATAGAAGGATTTTCTAACCACTTTGGCAATGTGATTGTCAAAGGAGAGATTACTATCTACTTGGGTCCCCAGATCCCTTATTTCGTCTTCCGTATTTAGGGGGCTACCACCTATGTGGTAATTTGTGGGTACTTTGTTTTTTCCAAAGGGGATGACTATGCACTTTTTCGCATTTAGCTTGAGGCCATGGTTTTGACACAAGGTATCTGTCTCAGTGAGACCCTTTTGGAGAATGTCTGTGCCAGCCGGAGAGTCAATTATAGCCCCAGTTTGCAGTCGTCTTGCAAACTTGGTCAGTCATAGTCCTCCTGTGCTTGCCTGTACCTCTGGGAAGTATATGCCGAACAGGAGGGGTCCTAGTACTGAGCCCTGGGGAACGCCACTTGTAACCGATTTAGAGTCAGACCTAGCTCCCGCAACTCTTACCATGTGGGTTCTGTCTATGAGCCAGTTGGCAACCCATCTCATGACGTAATGGTTTATGTTCAGGCTGGTGAGCTTGTCTATAATACCAGAATGGGGAATGGTATTGAAGGCCTTTGCGAGGACTAAGTAGGCTGTGTGGACCATCTTTCCCTCGTCTATAGCCTTGGTAACTGTCTCAAAGATGTCCACCAGGTTTAGGAGGCATGGTCTGCCCTTAACAAAGCTGAACTGGGTAGGGTCCAGTGTTTGGAGTTTCCCAATGTCTCTGTTAATAAGATCCATGATGATGCGCTCCATAGCCTTGCGGACCAAGCTAGTCAGGCTTATAGGGCGATAGTTCCCGGGGTCTGTTGTGGCTTCACCTTTGTGGAGTGGAATAACCGCTGCTATGCGCCCCTCTATGGGCACGTAGCCTGTGGAGAGGCTGAGTTTGAACAGTGTGTTTAAGTGAGAGGTTAGTTCATCTTTGAGCTCATGTAGGAAGCAGCCTGGGACACTGTCCAGTTCCACTGATGCTGTGTTTTTGGCTTTGGAGAGGGCTGTTTTAACCTGAGTGTCTGTGATTTCAGGGGCACTACATTCTTCTGGTATGGTTATGGGCCCTTTTGGGGGTGAGAGGGGGGTGAAGTTTGCACTGAACCTGTCTGCCAGGATGTTGGCGATATCGGTTGGTTCAGTGTATTTTGTGCCATTCTGCACCAACTCCGAGCAGATCTGGGAATTGCCACTTAGATTCTTGACATAGCTAAAGAATGTCTTACGGTTATCTTTGGAGTCCTTGGCAATTTTTCTTTCGAAGTTAGCCTTGAATGATTTTATGAGGGATCATAGTTTCTTGCTGACACTGATCAGGGATGTCTTCCCCTCTTGGGATTTTACTCTTTTCTGTACTAGTTTCCTCCTTCTATTGTACAGCTTATTTATGTCAGGGGTCCACCAGACTGGTTTTCTTTTCTTGGAGGAGTGAGTCTTGGTTTTTCTTGGGATAGCACGATCCATGCATTCTTGTAGGTGCCCGTAGAGTGCATTAGTAAAGGAATTTGCAGCTTGGGCAGCGTTATCTTTTAGCATATCTTTCAAAAACTTCCAGGTAGGACTCCAGGGCATCCCCCATGGTTAGTTTCTTCATAGTAGGCACAGTCTTGGGGTTGGCATCTATACCAGCTGCTGTCACAGTTGTACCAGCTTTTGGTCAGCTTAAACCTGTGACTCCACAAATCTTTGTAGGAATTTCCCCATGGCTGAAGTCACCAGGAAATGGCACCAGAAACATAACAATTGCAGTGCGGTAGGGAATTAGTAGCCCAAACATGGTTTGCACTTAGCAGCAGAGGTGCAGCAAAAATATGAAAACGTGAAACCTGGTGAAATGCCTACACTTTCCACAAATGCAAAGTTTAAGGAGACACTGGAGACAGGACTTCCATAAGCACACGTTTACTACTCAAAAAGTTATAGGAAAATAGTACTGATACCACACTTTGCTCGAAACAAAACCAAAACAATACCTTTGGTTATTTTTCCATCAAACTGCATTATATTCTCTCATAGCCTTTCCAAGTACAGGCTGTCTTAAAAAATGATCAGGCTGCAATCTTTAACTAGGCCACAACTGCAGTCCAGCTCTAAACTTCAAGTGTTTCTTTCAAGAATAATTCTATAAGGTATCCCAGTTTGAGCTCTTATACTACATACTTCCATGATCTTCCAGGTAAGCTCCAGCTCTTCCACTCTGAACCTATAGCTGAGGAATGAAATTCCTGATTCTAACTCTAAATTCTACTTCCTTTCATATCAGCATAAATGTCAATGTTAAGCTAAGACATAGTGTTTATTTAAGGATTGTGACAATTTTTCCATATTGCAACACATTAAAAGGCACATTATCCATGAACTAAAGCCAACATGTTATAATACAACCACACTCTCACACACACACACACACACACACACACACACACACACACACACACACACACACACACACACACAAAAAAAAACTGGAAACAAATACTACCACCAGAGCCTATGTAGTGACGAGAGCTTCACATTACTGCTGAAAGGAGGTATCCTTGGCAGTTTACATCTGAGTTAGTTCTAAAAGGGTTTTATTACAGAAAAAAACTGGGCACACATTTATACAATGTTTGGACAAGACTAACTATTGCTAATAGGC
Source organism: Protopterus annectens (assembly GCF_019279795.1). Lineage (NCBI taxonomy): Eukaryota > Metazoa > Chordata > Ceratodontiformes > Protopteridae > Protopterus > Protopterus annectens. The sequence goes on along the minus strand of NC_056743.1, from coordinate 918,962,073 downwards.
TACAGGCCTAATAACCTTCCAGATTTTCAATGAAAATTATAGTTACTATTACTGGACACACATTCTTTATTTTTGCAGCCACAGCTGACATTACCTGTAAGTCACATATGCTATGAAACAAACAGCATAAAAACATAGATGGGTTATGTTGTAAAATAGCTCAGCAAAGTGCTGTTTACCCTGCTCAGACTGATGCTTTTATGTCTGTCATCATCTCCTCCCTCCATATTTAGTTATACTGAAGAGTGGCCATTATGGAGAGCAAGCTAAGATTTGAAACATAGCACATATAGATTAGTCAAAGTTCTCCATTCCCCTTCTGCTGCTATGATCGAGACGAACCGCCACCATCCATTATGGTACTAACAGAAAAGGCACAACCTGTTTCTTTTTATAGTGGGTGACAGAAACCAGCTTTTTCTTTTGCTGTGGTAGTGTGACTGGATATATTTCACAGATCATGGAAGTATTTTAAGTAATTTGATTTTTCATTTGTACTATACACACACGCAAACATTTCAAGCATGGGCATTGATGCTCTTCTAGCCTGCCAATATACCAAAAGAGTTGTTCCCATAATATGCGTCCAAACTATTCTTAAAAATATCAAACTGGCGCTTGCTTAAATGTAATTTGGTAGTCTATTCCATACATTAGCTGCTGTCTCAGAGAACCAATTAGTACAGTTTTCAGTCCTACAGAATCTTCTACATTGGTTGTCTGATGATTCTCTACTACTTTTTGATAACCCCAAACATTCCCAGAGGTAGTTGTCTCAAAATGCCTTATATACCTGAATAGGGTCTCCTCTTAAATATCTATACAACATACTGTAAAGTTCAGATATTTCAGTCTTTCATAATAACTTTAATTTCCACACCCATGGATGCCCTTGACATATCCACTGTATTCTTTCCAGTTTACTCATGCTTTTTTTTTTTCTTAGAAGGTTTCCATATTGTTAATCCATACTCAAGTTTGAGTCTAATGTAACTAACGATGACTTCATCATTTCTGATTACCTAGACTTTATAAATCTTTTTATACAACCTACAGTTCTATAAATATCATTAACCAGCTTGTTGACGTGATTAGAAAAACTGAAAGCTGGATATACCCATATTCCCAGGTCCTTAAATTAATCAATAGTTTCAATCACTGTGTGCTGTATTAACTATTCACCGTTCATTTTTTGTATCCCAATCTCATATGCTCAGTTTTTGATGTATTTATTAGCATATTATTCTCCTGTGCCCAAATGGTCAATTTGTCTTTTGCAGATATGCCATATCAGTAACATGTAATAATTTTACCCAATTTCAAGTCATCTGCATACAGACTGTAAAACATCTCAGATGAAAAAGATATAGCTGAAAGGAAAAATCTAAACAAGTATGGACCTAAAACAGAGCCATGTAGGCACCCCGACTGTAATCAAGAATTTCACCTGTCCAGTTGCTATATGATACATGCCATGTCCTATTTGTAAGCCATGCAGCTATCCATCTTATCAAGAGTACATCAGTACCTAGTTGTTCTAATTTATTGATCAGTGTTTTGTGTAGAACTCTATCAAATCCTGGTTAAATCTATATAAATTAAATCACAGCACACGTTTTCATTCATAGCTGTTATTAAATTTTTATAGAACATCAATGTTACAGGTGGTAATAGATCTATTTTCAACATATGCAAGCTGATATATGGCTTCAAGTCCCAACTTTTCCAATTATGACAAAAACTTATTCATTACTACATTCTACATTATTTTTCCACAACATGAAAGTAGACTTAAGGGACTGTATGACTCTAGGTTTGTTCTACTCCTCTAAAGACAGGTTTAATCAGTACATGTCTCTAATCTTGAAGAATCCCCCTATATTTATATGACCGAGTAAATAATAGATATGATGGTGCTGTAGGTTCTTGCTGAAGTATTCTCAAGTCATTATTACTAATTCTGTCTCCTCCCTGAGCTTTGTTTGGATTCAGTTGCACAGTTCTTTTTCAATATAATTTAATTTGATATAGTCACAACCAAATAACTCAAATTTGTATAATAACCAAGAAAATGACCAGTGAAAATAGCTCTACTTTCCAAGCATACACTTTTATTTTTTAAGAACAAAATTCTCTAGCGCTTCGGCCTTAGCCTTTACAGAGTAAAACTTTCATTACTAAAAAAACCCTCCTTTTATATTCAATTCAAACACATCTTAATTAATCAATTTACATACTAATCATTAAAACACATTCCATTACATTCTTAAAGTCAAAGTTAAAATCTCATAAAAAACTCTGCCAATTTCATTCCTTATTTAATCCATTAGGTAATAATGTATTATATTTCATTATAAGGATAGACTCCTTTCGTCTCAATATGTGTTTCAATAACTCCACATTTTCATATTGTAATGTTACTTGTTCCAGTACTGTTATTTTCATAGTATTTGTTTCACCTTTATGTTCTTTATTAAAGTGTTCCGCTACAGAACTCATAACTTTATTATTTCTAACATCTCTAACATGCTCTTTTATTCTATCAGCCAATGACCTTTTTGTTTCTCCTATATAGTGTTTATTACAGGAACAAACTATAGTATAAATCACACCTTTACTTAAACAAGAGTATGTTCCCAATGTTTCAAACTTTTTTTTACCTATTCTATCTACTTTTGTTATAATATATTGACATATAGAACATTTTCCACAAGGAAAAGTTCCCTTTATTTCCACATTTTCCAACATCTTTTCTGTTGGTCTTATATATTTTCCATGCACCAAGAAATCCTTAAGATTTCTTCCCCTTTGATAAGAAACTCTTAATTCTATTTGCGACAGTGACTGAACATTCCTTCTTATTTGTTTCCAATACTCTCTTATCACCCCTGTCATTCTATGTGAATATAAAGTATACTTGGTAACAAAAAACATAATCCCTTTTTCTGATGTTTCCCCTTTAGCTCTTAATTCCCTTCCACTTTGCATACCTCCATTAACTACCATCTTATTCTGCTTATTACCAAATATTTTTTGCAAACTTCCATGTATATTCTCCATGTTATAGCCCCTAGATACTAACATTGAGGCTACTTCCTGTGCCTCTTTATACGCTTCCATAATGTTGCTGCTCAGTCTCTTAATCCTGAGCAGTTTCCCTAACGGAATGGATTCTATCGTATGATTTGGATGACAACTAGTAGCATATACCATCAGATTAATTTGATCAAATTTTCTATATACATTAGTATGAATTCTTTTATTATCCTCCCCTCTCAATGTTATATCCAAATAATTTATCTGCAGACCTTTTTGAACGCCATCAAATTTAATCCCATATTTATTAGCATTTAAATACTCTATAAAACTACACGATTCACTTTCTCCCCATCTACAAATAAAAATCAAATCATCTATAAATTGAAAGTACTTACTCACATATTTTCTAAAAAATTCACTCCTATAAATATGGGTATTTTCTACTAGCCCCATAAACAAATTAGCATATACCGGGGAAAATGCCGCCCCCATCGCTGTACCTACATTCTGCCTATATAAATTCCCATCAAATTCAAACATATTATTCTTAAGGCAAAAATGTGTCATTTCCTTAATGTACTGTGTTCTGGGACTATCCCCTTAAAAATATTTTATAGCTTCATTACCAAAAACATGTGATATGTTAGTGTACAAACTCACCACATCTACTGTTATAAAATATATGTCTTCAGCCCATATCACATCTTTAATTTTACTCAAAAAATCAAGTGAGGTTACCTGGATGCAACTAGGACAACTTATCACCTCCTTTGTGGAGCCAAACTGTTTTGCATAAGACTTGGTAAATATTATCTATAATTTGTTGGGACGGAAAATACATTTTAGAATCTACATGCAGTTATTATCTATTTCTATGTCTTTACTCCTTCTACATCTTATTTAAATATAAAATGGTTTCCTATTATGCTCAATATCTTATAAATTTTCTTCAAATTTTTCTTTATTGTGTCTCAGACTATGCTTAATTTGTTTGTCCAGCTTGTTTATATCAGTTTTCAAAGTTGTAGCTTGTCCTCTCTTCCATTTCTTACATTTTTGCCTCTTACCTTAATCAAGGATCTTGTTCTTACAGAGATGTATCCTCTTGACATTGTGTGCCTAGATTCTGATGTTAAACATTTTTTTTTCTGTTTTTTGCATTCAAACAATTTTTGTTTCAAAATTGTCCATATTTCTTTTGCAGTTTTTCCAGAGAATGCATCACTCCAATTAGTTTTACATGGTGACTGTTTTGCTTCCATACAATGTTATTAATCTTCTGTGCACTGGTTTAAGATGTCAGTTTGGCAGAATTATCTAGCAAAAAATTAAATTTTAAAACCCCATGATCACTGTACATCAAACAGTGGCAAAACTTCACATGAAATAACAGCAATTTCTTTAGGAACACAAACAATGTCTAGTATGCTCCGTTCCCCAGTAGTTTTTTTTCACACTCTGAAGCAATTGCTGTTCCCGAACATATACTGTACATAATTTCCTTACTAATGTTGTTGAAAAAGAAGTTATGTACTCACCATAACTTTCCATGTTTGTAGCCCCTCTCGCCCTTCATTCTTACATATGGGTTCAGAGCCGATCCTCGGCTCCGACTCAGCCGATTACAAAGCTCAAAGTCTCTTAGATGGCTCGTGGCAAGGTAGGTATCCCATAGTGCACTAGTAAGAATCCCCAGATCTTGTTTGCTGCTGATTATAAAAGTGAGAGAAAGGTTATCCACAAGGAACAACAAAGATGAAAGGGGTCCACCCTACCAAAGGCAATATTATCCTGTCTCCAGATCCCCCAAGGATACATGGACGGGGGTAGGTGGGTGGGTACGTAAGAATGAAGGGAGAGATTAACTACAAACATGGAACGTTATGGTGAGTACATAACTTCTTTATGTTCTGTAGTCCTATCTCGTCTTCATTCTTACATATGGGATAGCGGCCCTAGCACCATTTTCTCGGGTGGCTCACAGGAACATAGTCCTAAGAACCATAGAACCAAAGGAGGCTCTACCCCTTGATGTCAAATCCAATTTGTAATGAGTAATAAAGGTATGAGGGGTAGCCCAAGTTGCTGCTGCACAAATACTGTCAATTGGAACTGTGGCTTGAAAGGAAGCAGATGTGGATAGGGATCTGGTGGAATGAGCCTTAATTTTAAATGGAAGGTTCTTTCCATTGGAAGAGTAGATAAAAGAGATACAGTTGGAAATCCAATTAGGTAGAGTTACTTTAGAGACTGGCAAACCTATCCTGGTTTCAGAAAAGGATACGAACAATTGGTCTGATTTTCTAAATTCCTTAGTTCTATGTAGATAGAACTGTCTGTGAACATCAAGTTGATGAAATTTATATTCTGCACTGTTGGAATGATTAGGAAAAAAAACAGGCAGTGTGATAGTTTGGTTCAAATTAGACTGAAAGCAAACTTTGGGGATGAAGGAAGGGTTTGTACGAAGGGAAACTCTGTCTCTATGAAAAATCAACTAAGGAAATTTGACTGACAGTGCTTGCAACTCTGACACCCTTCTAACGGATGTAATAGCTACTAGAAAAATGGTCTTCCAAGACAGAAACTTCAGTTCACACGAATGCGTGGGTTCAAAAGGTGGGGAAGTAAGTTTGGACAGAACAAAATTTAGATTCCAAGGAGATACAGGTTCCTGAAAGGGAGGTCTCAGTAAGGTAGTGCCTTTAAGGAAAGTTTTACACACTCTGTGAACCATCAGATTAGGCTCATGTTGTCCCAAATGAAAACTGGATATTGCTGCCAGTTGAACTTTAACTGCAGCAGCAGCTGATCCCTGATGGAAAAGTTCAGTTAGGAATTCTAACACCAAGGGGATGTGTAAGGATCTACATTTTTCTCTTTTGCCCAGATAGAAAATCTTCTCCATTTGCTAGTGTATAAATTCCTCATGGAAGGTTTGTGGGGAGACGTGAGGATATGGGTTGCTGCAGGTGAAAAACCATGAAGCCTGACTAGGGATGGAGGTGGAGCTCCTTTAGGAGATCTCTTTGAAGCTTAGTAAAATGTGTGAGATAATTCAGCGATCTGAGAGTAAAAGCCGCTGAAGAGAAGATACGCTTTCCGTGTCTATCCATCATTCGGGACTCCTTGTTCAGTGGATGGACAGATGTAGAAGTCTCCGCTAGTTCCTTCTTTGTGGCTGCTGCCACCACCATGGCATCTACAGGCACACCTTTGGTCAAGAACACTTTCTCTTCGGGGGCTGAGAGAAACTTGTTGGGTCTTTTGTGGACTGGTTCCATGGCATCAGGAGTTTCCCACACCTTTCGACTAACTAGATCCAGGAGATCATCAAAAGGTGGAGACACCCAAGAGCCTTTAGGTACACTGACTCCTCATCAGAAGGGGTGACAGTGGGCCAGCCACCTCTCTGCTTTAGGATCTCTAAGATATCTACAAAGGAGATATCAGAGGACGACCTGGGGGACCCTTCTGACTCCTCAAGGTAAGTGTCCGAGGTGGTGGACTCATCTGGGGAGTCTACATGCTTCCTCTTGCATGTTCTCTTCTGAGGGGGCTCCTCAGAAGGGTATTCTGGGGAGGTCTAAGAAGACTGGGGGCCACCCAATGGGGGCTCCTGAGACTGTGGGTCTCTGCTCTCTCTCTCTCTCTCTCGAGAATGTGCTGAGACAGAGGTCGGTGCTTGAAGTGGAAGAGTATCGGTACCCTTGTGTGGAGCTGATGACAGAGACATCATGCTCCTCATCATCTTGAATGCAGATCTCTCCGGCTCCGAGGACAGCCCCAGTTCCGAGGAAACGGAGGTAGTCCACGGCTCCAAAGGGATCGGCTCCGAGATGGATGTAGGGTCCGAGCTCAACCTAGCCGACGCCCCAAGAGGTAGGCTAGGCACTGAGGAGGTTTGGGTCCAAGTGTCCCTGTCGGGGCCGACTGGTGAGCTTCGGCTCCTAGACACCAAGGACGGTGCTGAAGGTGTCGGACTGGAACTCAGCTCCGAGACGGTCACAAGGGGTGCTGGAACCGAGGGTTCCACAACAGGTGGCACCAAAAACTCCGGCTCCGAAGGACCAACATGGCTCAGAGGAGGAACAGCAACAGGGAGAATGGTCTTAGATGGCTCCGGAACTGACATGGTCGGAGCCAGCAACAATTTTGGTAAAGCAGATGACTTCAAAGGTCTAAGCACTACTCTCTCTACATCCTCTTCTGAAAGGCTCTTGGAGGATCTGGATGACAGGCTAGGCGACCTACATCTCTGTAATATGGGAGATCGTAAAGTTGCGGAGACCAGCAATAGCTCTCTACACCAGCTCCGATGCTATTTCTCAGTAGTAGGCTCCGAAAGACTTGGGGCCAACACTACAGTGTCAACATCGAAAAAGTACAGTTTTGTACCTACCATAAATGTAGATGTCTGAGAGGTATGCATCTGCAGTCCTTACAAATGGGTTGTCCTGGCCTCAGGCAGCCCTTCGGTCGGCCGGATTCCAAAGTCTGGGTCTGGCCTCGGCTGATGTCGCACTTCACCCGACATCATAGCTGCAGTTCTGCGGGTATAAAGGCATCAGCCGACGCCATTTTCCTCAGTGTTTCTTGCCCCAGATGCCAGGTGCCCTCTAGGAAGGCTAAATTTGGATAAATGCAAATGTTTCCAAACAATAGAGAACAAATAGATATAAACATGTATATACATATATACAAACAAATACACCATAATAGATTCCCCCAGCTAGCTACAAGGTGGGCAAATACCCTAGGAGTACCACAGAGGGGAAGGAGGGTGGGTAATCCTGACTGCAAATGCATACCTCTCGGACATCTACATTTATGGTAGGTACAAAACTGTACTATGTCCTTCAAGGATGCATCTGCAGTCCTTACAAATGGGTAGAATACCATAGCCAAACTGGGGGAGGAGGCACTAAGGAAGCACTAAGAGTTTATGGTGTATTTAAGATCCCTTGCAAAACAGCAGTGGCAAAACCTGCTCGGGATCTGGAGTATAAAGGCAGATTATAATGCTTGGCAAATGTATGCACGGAGCTCCAAGTAGCAGCCTCTAAAATGTCTTTGGTAGCCACTCCTCGTAAGAAAGCTGTAGTAGTGGCTGTAGCCCTTGTGGAATGAGGTCTGATGTTTTCTGGAGTTGCCTTTCCATGAAAAGAGTAACAAAATCTAATGCAATTTCCTATCTATTTTGAGATTGTTTGTTTTGAAATTGCTTTTCCTTCCATTCCTGTGGCATATACTACCAGAAGCTGGTCAGTTTTTCTATAGTTCTTGGTTCTGTCCAGGTAGTAGCGCAATTGTCTGTGTACATCCAAGGTATGCAGCAATCTTTCCCCACTGTTCTGTGGGTTGGGGAAGAATGTTGGCAGGTGTATTGCTTGGTTTAAAGATACTCTGGAGACCACTTTTGGCATAAAAGTAGGATTAGTTCTCATGGACACTCTATCCTGATGGAAGATAAGGAAGGGCTGTACTGCCATTAATGCCTGTAATTCAGAAACCCTTCTAGCTGAAGTGATTGCAAGTAGGAATGCAGTCTTCCAAGATAAGTACTGTAATTCTGCTGTTGCTGCTGGTTCAAAAGGGGGAAGTGTTAACTTTTCTAACACAAAGTTCAAATCCCATGTAGGCAATGGTGGTTTCCTAGGTGGTTTTGCATTTTTAATTCCTCTGAGAAACTGTCTGAGTAGAGGTTGAGAAAAGACTGGAGGATCCATGTTGTATTCTGCTGAAATTGCTGATGCATGAATCTTAATGGAGGAGTAAGACAGACCATTGTGGAAAAGCTCTGCTAAATATTCCAGGATTTGTAGAAGAAAGACTGGCAAGACAAGGCTGTAAAATTAACACTGTTTTAATAAAAACAACAGCAAATACAAACTCCAAATAGTGGTAAGCACTTTCGGGTTCACCAACCCTTCATCAGACAAATGAAACAACACTGGTCTTTACATTTAAACCTACTAACAACCAATCAGAATCCAACATTACTAGTATCTTACCCGCCTATTCTGTAAGGCAGGTTTTAAAGGAACAATTTCATTTATGCCTGGATATCTGTGTGATCCTAGTGTTATAATCCATTTGGATTCAAGTGTCTCCGTAAGCAGCTTTATGTCCCCCCCTCCTATTCCAGGATGTTAGCTATGTTTGCCACTGATGCATCTACTCCTTTTGTTGCACTCCAAATGAGATATCTTTTCCATTTTGCTGAATAAGTTTTTCTTGTTGAGGGTCTGCGAGCCTCCAAAATAATGTCTTTAACCCTTTGAAATAAATCAGGGTTATTTTGTCCTATGCAATGTTCCAGGCAGCCAGCTGCATTGTTTTCAGGTTTGGATGCAGGGTTTTGAAGTTGTTCTGTGTTAACAGTAAGGGAACTAGGGGCAGATGCCATATTTGTTCCCGAGACATGTTCCTCAGTAATGGGTACCAATGCTGCCTCGGCCAGTCTGGAGCTATCAGGATGATCCTTGGACGGTCTTCTTTGATCTTCAATAGCACCTTGTGCATCAAAGGAAGAGGTGGGAATGCATATGCTTTCAGGTTTTTCCAACTGAAAGATAGGGAGTCCACCTTCCAAGCAAGTGGGTGGTATGCCCTCGTGCAGAATTTTTTCAATTGGTGGTTGTGTGGGGATGCGAATAAGTCTATTTCTGGTAGTCCCCATTTCTCTGTAATGGATTTGAAGATGTCTGGATGTAGCATCCATTCGTGGGCATCCGTGGTAGTTCTGCTTAGGATGTCTGCTAGTATATTTTCTTTTCCTGGTACAAATATTGCTTGTAACTGAATGTTGAAGCTCAGGGCCACATTCCAGAGGTCCATTGCCATCCGGCAGAGAGGGTATGAATGTGTGCCTCCCTGTTTGTTGATGTACCACATAACTGTGGTGTTGTCCATCCTTATCAGCAATTGACCCTGTCGAAGAAGTGGTCTGAATGTCTGAATTGCCAGTTTTACTGCCAGCATCTCCTTTTGATTTATGTGTAGGTTCAGCTGGTCTTGAGTCCATAAACCTTGTATGCACTTGTCCAGCATGTGTGCCCCCCAACCGAGGTCTGAGGCGTCCGTTGTGATAGTCTGGCTTGGTTGAGTGCTGTGGAAGGGCATCCCTTTGTTAGATTGACAGGCCTGAGCCCACCATTGGAATTCTTGCTTCAGGCATGGAATTATTGGAATTTGGGTTTCTAGGCTGTGCTTGTGCTGAGACCATAAATTCCTTAGGTACCATTGTAACTTTCTCATATGTAGTCTGGCATGTGGAATCAATATTATGCAGGATGCCATGTAACCCAGGGCTTGCAGGACTTTCCTTGCTGTTAGCTGGTTTTGCTTTGTTAATGCCATGAAATAGAGAGGAAGTTGCTTCTGTTTTTCTGCTGTGAGGGATGCCATTTGATTTGATGTGTCCAGTTCTGCACCCAAGAAAGTTATCCTCTGGGATGGTATCAGCCTTGACTTTCTTATATTGACTGTGTATCCCAGGGCTTGCAGTATATGAATGACCTTTTTCAAATCTTTTTCTAATTTGTTTTTGTTGTCCGCTTGTAACAGGCAGTCGTCCAGGTAAGGGTAAATTTGAATTCCCTGAAGCCTGCAATGAGCAATTACTGATGCCAGGCATTTCGTGAATACTCTGGGCGCAGTAGATAAGCCAAAGGGCAATGCTGAGAATTGATAATGCTCTGATCCTGCAAGAAATCTGAGGTATCTTCCGCAATTTGGTCGTATGGGGACGTGCAGGTATGCCTCCTTGAGATCTAGAATTACCAGCCAAGACTCCTTGCCCAGCATGGGAAGAAGCTGCTGAAGGGTCAGCATTTTGAATTTTGGAACAATGATGTATGCGTTTAGAGCGGACAGGTCGAGAATAGGTCTCCATTGGTTTTCTTTTCTTGGTACCAGGAAAAGTCTGGAGTAAAATCCTTGCTCTTGTTACATGGACGGTACCCTTTCTATAGCTCTCATCCTTAGTAAGTGGTGTATTTGTTGTAGAGCATTTGTCTTCTGATTTGGAGGTAGGTTTGGCATTCCTCTCTTCCTTGGTAGAGTATGGAAGTGAAACCTGTAACCTTGGTCTATTGTCTGTAAAATCCATTTGTCTCCTGTGATGTGATGCCAGTTTACTGAAAATAAGGCTAGCTTTCCACCTAAGGGTGCTTCTAGTTGTTCCCTGGTAGGCGGTCTCAGAGCCAAGTCACTGTGATTGTCCTGTGGAAGTGATGGTGGCTGGATCTGTGGCAGTACTTCGCTGGTTGTTAGGCTGCCACTGACATCCCCTGTAGGCACCTCTGGATTGACCCCTGCCTCTTGGGCGCCTATTCCTGCCTCTCTGAGCTCTGGAGGTGTATGGAAAGGACCAATTCTTGGAAGGCCAGTTCCTACTAAACCTTGGAGGCTGGACCTGTAAGAAATCCTTGACTGTCTGGACAGATTTTGCTTTCTCTTCCACCTTCTTCAGCACCTGCTGTGCAGGGGAGCCAAACAAATTGAGCTTATCCATGGGAGCGTCTAGGAGCTTTGATTTAACATGGTCTGGTAAGGACTGCTCTTTTAACCATGCATGCCTTCTGATCACTGTACCAGTCATAGCTGATCTAAAGGAAGCCTCCAGTGCATCATAGCAGCATTTTAAAGAATGATTACTGACCTGCTGAATTTTATGTACCATTTCCTGAACAGATTTTTTGTCTAATGGTTCAGACGAGGACAGTTTTTTAGTTAACTGATCTAACATAAATTCCTATACTGAATCATGTGGAATTGACAGTTTAAGGCCCTAGCCGAAAGAGTAGCAGAGGTGTAAACTTTTTTACCCCATCTCTCTAAAGCCCTAGATTCCCTTTCAGAGGGGAGGGGGTTTTTGGCAGAGGTAGCTGCTACAGCCTTGGGTCCCTGGGAGATAGTTTCAGGATCTGCAAAAGGAGCCTTATACAAATGATAATGTGTGTCCGGAACCCTGTAGTACCTGTCGGGCTTAGCAGGGGCCAGAGGAAGAGAATCAGGAGCAGTACAAGCATCATTAAATGCATCATCCACAACAGTGAGTACTGGAGGAATGGCTAAAGGCCTATGCTGTGGCAAATGCAAAAAGGTCCTAAGCCTTTTCCTAGAGTCTGAAAAATCCTGGCCCTGCCATTGAAATTGTTCCCTCATAGCATGCAAGGTTTCCCCAAAAGAAAAGTCCTCATAAGGAGAATAAGGGCCCTCTGGAGGGTTTGTATTATCTGAATCATCAGAGGAGTAATCTGAAGAAACTGGCTCAGGGGGCTCTGCTCTAGGCCTCTTCTCTGGAGGTGGGTGAGAGGCCCTGTCAGGGTGAGGCTGGGATCCCCGGATCAAAGAAATGAGATCCTCTGCTAGACTAAGCATTTGAGAACTAGAGCTAGGCCTGTGAGAGGGGGTCTTAGCAGGCACAGTTTTGGTAGATTTTGCTGCTTTAGCCCTGGCAAAAGCCTTAATCGACATGGATGCAGGGGGCCTAGCAGCTCCACGTGCAGGAGTAGATATATCTAAAGGTATAGTATCAGATAAATCCTGTGAACCTGCAAGAGCAGGTGGGATTTCAGTAGCAGATTCAGCCATGCTGGATGAGGCCTCGGTAGGAGGCAAGCTTTCGGCCGAAGGAAGAACCGTGGACTCGGTTTCAGCCGAAACCGAGACACTCGCGGTTGGCTTAACCGCGGTTTCGGCTGAAACCGTGGGTGTCGGTCCTTTTCCTTGAGTTTTTTAGTTAATTGCGAAGTCGGAGTTTCCGACGGCATATTGTAAGCAAAAGTGGAGCCGAAAAACTCCTCAGCAAATTCCGACCGACGTCTAAGCGTCCGTCGGTTGAAAGAAGCACAGGCTAGACAAGCTGCTACGTCGTGGTCTGGGCCTAAACAAGGTAGGCAGTAAGAGTGGAAATCTTTATGAGGTATTTGTTTCCCACAAGTTAAACAGTTATTCACTTTTTCTGACATCGGATGAGGCAAGAAAGAGTCCCCAACGGGGTACTTAGCTTTTTAGAAGTCTTCGGTAGTAGTAATCTCTGGTTCTGACCGACCGGCACTTGCGAACAGCTTCTGCTTCGGGCGCCACGCGGCAAGAAAGACTGAGGAAAATGGCGTCGGCTGATGCCTTTATACCCGCAGAACTGCAGCTATGACGTCGGGTGAAGTGCGACATCAGCCGAGGCCTGACCCAGACTTTGGAATCCGGCCGACCGAAGGGCTGCCTGAGGCCAGGACAACCCATTTGTAAGGACTGCAGATGCATCCTTGAAGGACATCCTTGAGCGGCTCTGAGGACAGTGGAGCCGAAGAGGTAGAAGGCTTATCCAATTTTAATGTTTTCTGAGGAGGTCCAGACAAAACAGTCGGTGCAGGAGAATGTCACTTTGCCGATTTGACCTTCTCTTTCTTTGAGGAGGGAGACTTGGAGGATGATGAAGAACTGGCTAAGTCCTCCTTAAAAGAAGGCTTAAGGAGACCTTTCAGTATTAATTTGTTCTTCCTTTCTTGGAGAACTCTGGAGCTGAAGGAGTGACAGAAAGAACAAGTTTCCTGTAGATGAATGGCTCCGAGGCAGTAAACACAATTACTATGCCCATCAGCAATTGACATTTTTTGGGAGCACTTAAGGCACTTTTTAAAACCCAAAGGTTTATGATCTTTGGACTCCTTTGACATGCTTAGTACAAACAGAACTTCTATAAAGACAGAAGAGAGGCCAAGGTCCTCTAACTTAAATGGGCCTCGCCCTGTAAGAAAACTGCACACAAAAACACAACCGAGGACTAGGTCCTCTAACTTAAACGGGCCTAGCCCTGCAATATAACTCACACACAGACGAGAAAACCACAGAGGACTAGGTCCTCTAACTTAAATGGACCTAGCTGCTGGGAAACAGGAAAGAGGCTAAGTCAGAAAAATACCACAAATGTAAATTTAAACAGCAGGCAAAAAACTAGCCAATAACAGTAAACTACACTGCACACAATATACTAGTCTATTGAAAACTGGAAAAACAAGGTCCTAACACAAACATGGACCTATGCTAAATAGGAAACTAAGTCAAACTAGCACAGAGAAAGGATACCACTCGGAGAACAAAAACGGGCCTAGGACGGCCAACAAGTTCTCAGCAATAACTACGGAAAAAATTAGCAAAAACACACTACTATTATCTACCTGTGAAAAAACTATTACTAAAACTATGTAAACTAAGCTATCTTATAAGCAGAAATATCAATAAGAGCTATGATAATAATGAAAAATATGCAACTTAGCCACAGCCAACAAGAAGCACTTCTGAATTCGTAGACATGGCAAATGAGATCTGGGGATTCTTACTAGTGCACTATTAGATACCTACCTTGCCACGAGCCAACTAAGAGACTTTGAGCTTTGTAATCGGCTGAGTCGGAGCCGAGGATTGGCTCCAAACCCATATGTAAAAATGAAGGCGAGATAGGACTACAGAACATACAATATTTCAGTCTGTTTTAGGAAAATTTAAGTCCCCAACTACTATTATTATTCCCTCTTGTGTTTCATGCAAAAAAAGTATGAATTCCTCTAAGTCATCAGAACTTGAATTTGGTGGTCTGTACACTCTATGTTCCAGAGCTGTCTTTACTGCTACAGTAACACAATCTATAGTATTGGTCTCATAACTGAATATGCATTAATCACAGGTCTCATAACTATCCCTTTAATTCCTGTGATAATACTTCCACCTGATTTTTTTTGATAGAATATTTGCTACAGTAAAAACATTTATACTCTGACAGAACTGGTTTCCAGTCATTGTTCTTTAATTATGTTTCACAAATAAAAACATCAATCTTGTGGAAAAGTAGCAAATTTTCCAATAAAAATATTTATTATTAATGCTTCTAGCATTAACAACCATCAAAGATGTATCAAATGCTTCTGTCTGTGAACTGATTAATTTTCGACCTGGCAAAAATCATGCCTTGTGTTTGTCAAATATTGCAATATATCTGCTGCAAAAATTCTCTTCTCTGATCTTGATAAGTGCATGCCATCCTGTCTGAACACATGTGCTCAAAATTAGGCTAAGATGCTCTACACACTTTCATTTTTTAAAACTGGACATTTTTTCATGTAGGTATCTACCCCAAAAATCTTTTCATTCACCATGACATGACTCTCCTTTCTACGTGTAATTTGTGAAAAATACCTCCTAATACCTGTACAAGCCATGCTATCTAAGAGAGCTGTATGTTCACTACTAAGACTCAGATAGTTCTTATGGATGAGATCATTTGTATCGACATGAATAAAAACAGATCCATACTTCCTTACATTAAGGAATTTTAACGCCTGCCTCACATCCTCTACTTTTACTCCTGGCAAGCATAACACTATCTGATGTTCATTACCTTCTCAGTAAACATCAGTTCCTCTAATAAATGAATCTCCAATTAGAAAAAATATATTTTCTGATCAAATCTGAAGAATCTTCAACTTCTAATCCAGTGATATCTGCTCTATCAAGTGTTATAAAGGAATGATCTTCATCACCATTAGTATTATTAATCCCACAGTTTTCATTGCTTATTACATTTGCAAGCATACAATTCTCTCCCAGCTAGCTTTGTAGAGCCACAGCTTGAGCCATGTTGTCAATATCTGTCTTTTTCCTCATTTTTCTTACAGTAATGTTCTTCAATCCTTCCACGTTCAGTTTCGATTTCTTCCTTTTCATCTGCCCTTTGCGTCTTTTTCTGCCTTCTCTTTTGGAAAAATTATGTCTGTTTCTGTAAGTTGAAGGTTTTCTGATAGAAAAATGTTCTCATTCCTTGTAATCTGTGTGTTGCATAACAAAGTATTGTCTTTTTTAGTATGCATGCTCTTTGCTTTAAAGACATTTACCAGTTTCTTTTTCTTCCTTGTTATTTCTTGTGAACTTTTTTTTTTAATTTCCTTCTATATGTTCTGAATCCTCAGATTGCTAAATACTTGTATCCAAAATTTCAACATTGTCAGTAGCATTTTCTTGTCTCATATGAGACAATAGACACATCCTTTCTTAAATTTGTTCTATTTACTCTTTGCCTAACATTAGTTATCTCACCAGTGCAGACATTAATACATGTAAACACAGTTCTCCAAGCCTTGCCAATTGCCCAGGTGTAACAGTCATCACTAACTCTAGACTTACTACCAATAATAGTAAGAAAATCATTCAATTTACGACATGAGAAACACAGATCACCAATGTCATTAGGTGTTACCTTTAAATTTACATAGTATTTATTATACTATATAAGATATTTGTGCTTTAGCAAATCATTAATGTCATATTAATTTAAGAAATAAGAAGTTATGTACTCACCATAATGTTCCATGTGAGTTGTTCATCTCGCCTTCATTCTTAACTGATGGGTTCAGAGCCGATCCCTCGGCCCCGGTACAGCACATGCAAAGCTCGAGGTCTTCCAGTAGTTGCCTGTTCCCAAACAACTCTGTCTAAATGGTTATCTGATTGTATCACCTTTGCCTATTCAGCTGCTAATATGCCCTTGCAACACAAGATTAAAGCTCACTCAACCAGAGCAGTTCCTACATCCTCTGCGTTTTCAGCCAAACTTCCCCTAGATAACAATTGTGCAGCAGCCACTTGGTCAAAACCTCATACCTTTATCACTTATTACAAAGTTGATAAGGCCTCCAGGGATAGAGCATCCTTTGGGTCCACGGTCTTGAGAAATGTACTCCCGTGAGCCACCGGAGATTGATGGTGCGTGGAGCGCTACCCATCAGTTAATAATGAACGGCGAGATTGAACAACTTCACATTAATAAGTTATGTACTCACCATAACGTTCCATGTGAGTTGTTCATCTCGTCTTCATTCTTACATCCCTCCCTCCTACCCCCTCCTGGCTGATAGTTGACCTAGATGTTGGTTTCATCCTGGTTGCTCAATTTCTTCTTCCCTTCTATAGGGGAATAACTATTATATATGGTTATAGTATGCGCAGCACACAAGATCTGAGGTAATTCACAGTGCGTCATGGGATAGGGACTTGGCCTCAAGCTACTGGAAGACCTTGAGCTTTGCATGTGGCTGTACCGGAGCCGAGGGATCGGCTCTGAACCCATCAGTTAAGAATGAATGGCAAGAATGAACAACTTCACATTCCATATTAAGCTGCAAATAAAAATTCTAAAATAAAAGAATAATCAAATTCAGTTACCACAGCATTCAAAGAAAACTTAAATCAACCTCTATGAGAAAAATTACGCAAACAATATACAACTAAATATTAAATTAAGAACAATAAAGTTTGTTGTTCTGACTTCCACGAATGTGAGCAGCAGCTTCTGCTCACTATCGCTTACAGTCACACCTCTTTTTAACAGTAAAGATCAATAAATCACAAACAAAGAAATGATTGTTTAGATAAACTCTTATAGCTGATTAGGACCCTTGGGATGGCTACAGTTTGTCTGTCTAAAACCTATTCCTTTCTAACAACGAAAATTAAATCAAAGTAGATATTTTTGTCTACAACCTATCCCTTCCTTCCTAAAAACAATGGTAAAAAATAAAATATAAATTCAAATAAAAGCTTCTCTTATTAAGATACTATACAGTTAATCACAGACCAACACAGGATTGTTTAGATAAGCTCTGGATTGAAATCCATAAATATGTTAATATGTTTTATACATAAACACACACACACACACATATATATATATATATATATATATATATATATATATATATATATATATATATATATATATATATATATATGTAGCTTCTGGAAAATAAAGCAATTTATAAACAAGGTCTAATCTAGCCCTATTAATATAAATAAGATATAAACTAATAATTTGTTTTTCTTTTTTGCCCCCACTACCTGCCCATTATCAGTCTTATCTCAGCTAATGACTAATTTGTTTCCTTTTCACTGAGGGTGAGAGTGGACATCATTTAGGCAGCAATTAGAGGTGGTTTAAAGGTTTTTCACTATTTTGTAGCTACATGTCCACACTTGATCAGCTACAAATCGAAAGGAGGCATTCATGATGGATGCTCTCTTGCTTCTGCAAAGGACATTTCCATCAAGCAGTTCCACCTGCCAATCCTGAAGCAAGACAGGCAGTTCCCCTTGTCTTCACCAGAGAAACTGCACATACCTTGTGTGCCCTTGAGTGCCAACAACAATCCCACACCCCCTGAGAGGTGAGCAAGTCAGGCCTCTTTACTTCTCTTTCTTTCTGCCTGGCTTCTCAAGTGCCAGGGCTGCTAACTGAGTCATTATCACCTCTCTGCAGTCAGTGCTCCATCCTTCTGAGCCATAGAGCCAAGCAACAAATGAATATTTGCAGTGATGTTTATGAGCAATCCACTACTTTGGATGCTAAACCACGTACCAAGGTAAAATGAGCAGTACTCTTATTTTAGCAGATTGAAACCTTTTCTGCCAACTCAAAAGCAACAGATAAATAAGAAATAGTCCACAAGGTGCACACAGAGGTGGTAAGAGATGTTTTTGCAATGTCACACACAAGTCAATACCTCCTTTTTGAATTCTATCTGTAAATGAATTTCTATTAGGTTAACATTAGTCGCCAGGTTTACTTATGCTACAACAAGCTACTACAGCTGTATCCTATTGCACTCATGCACCTGCTCTCACACAAACCTAGAAGGAGATGGCTGCTCACCAAAACAAAACAGCCACCCCTTCCCTGTCCAGACAGCACCATCCTTTGTAACATCAGCATTTGTAACCCACTGCATGCTTACACCTATTGAAATACAAACCTACAGAGGATGACAGCTCCCTAATACAGGACAGCTAAGTAACCCTACACATTGTACAGAACATATGAGGCTCTCAATCCTAATGTGCCACCCTGTTTTCACTGCAGCATAGCTACTTTGTGCACCTGCACATGTCTATCCAATCTACACTGTCCTGTACCTCTAGGTGAATGGTCCCCCAAAGGTGATGCAAAGCAGAGTTTGGACAAGTTAAATTTCTACAGAGAATGATGTCTTGATACATACTCTCAGAACCCATGGGCAGTGGCTGCTTGGGACAGAGGATATCCCCAGTCTATGTGACCGTGTGTGGGAAACAGTGGAACATGATATCAGTGCTGTGCCTGAGAGGAACTGGACCATGACTTAATGTTAACAGTGTGTAAAAGATGTGATACAAAGGGCCTCAAAGGGATGAAACAAACCAGCTGGACAGATGTCAACAGGGAGTGGTCCTCCATGAAATAACACATTCACTGTAGAATAAACATCCCAACATCCTTACATAATGATGATGAGCTCACACCTGAAGGTATCAACACAGGTTACGAGGGAAGCCAGACAGCATACCTCTCTCAAGCATGCTATGAATATCTAGCAAGCTGTAGTAAGTACACAATGCAGTGCCCTCTGGATGCATCCAGGTACTGGAACCACAAGTTCAGAATGCCCTACACATACTCTTTCACATTTGCTGCTCTGCTATGTCTTGTGTGTTCCATATATGTGTCATAAGACAGAGCTCCAGGGAATAATCTGCATAACCTGTAACACATGAGGGACTGGGGACAGATAGTGTTGTGTATATGTGCATCACAGATCCTGCACTTGTCTGTTAGGTGGCCCTGTGGTATATTTTCATGCAGGAACTGGCAATACAGATGACTTATATGCCATATGCTGGAATCCTGGGCACTGCCAGGGCGCTGTGGAGATACATGGGTTACTAGATCTGTATGTACTACACTACCTGACACTGTATTGATGTAATGCTGTCAGTGATACTGGCTGGGGTCTTTCTTGCTATATGGATGCAATTTATAGTTCTTAACACTTTGGGAAGACAGGCAATGTTATAAAAGCCATGCATAGTGGTGTCTCTCTCCACTGGTGTATTGGGAAAGCAGATGTGTTCATCCATCTGTGAAAGCATTTTATCAAGGGACATCCTGAGTACTCTACAGGACAACATCTGCAAAGCATCCAAGGTGTCCTAAGTTTGTCTATGAAAGGTCTCTGTAGCTAGTATGGTAAGTATTCCATATACTTTGGTATACAGAGTTAAAGGAAATCCACACGCACTCTTCTGTTTCCAGTTTGTGTGCAATACCTGTCAATCAATATCCATATAATATTTCTGTTAGTGTGCAGCCAGTCCCAGATCTCCTGGCCTATCAGCTGGTCAGAGGTAATCCTTTGACGGCACCACTTTCTACTGTGTGAGATGCCATACTGTACACGCAGGAGATTTACTCTTAAGCTTAGTAAATGCTGAATTACATATGTCGCTTCTGCTGCCAACATTTATCTTGCACTGCCACAATTTTTTGGCATGTTTTTTGCCTTTATACTCAGATAAAAGCACCTATGAAATTTGATATTTATGAATCACATCTTGCTTTCTCCTATTCTAATTTGCATGACATTATGCATGTATTAGACAGTATTTTTTCATTTGCACATTACTATACCATAATTTGCAAACCCATTTTCTTTATCTTTTGGCCTGCTCCCCATAGCACTGTGATTCTATAAATCGCTGTCTAGATGCATATTCTCATTTTTTGTAAAACAGCACACTACCAACTTTATTAAATGTCTGTGAATACCCTCTTAGATGTAATATGTACTCCAGGTTTAAGTGTTAGAACAGAAAGAACTTGAACTATTAAATTAGCAGGGCATTGAGTACAGATTTAACAACTTATATAGTCAGGCATCAAATCCATACAATTGTCTAGGCATAATCATTTTGTACATTGCTTTCAAATGAAGTACAGAGATAGGATTAACTCTAGTTATAGTGAAATGTTACTGTGAAGTGCTAAAGGTTTGCAGATCTGTAATTATCTGCTCACTTAACACACAGGCGACTTAACACAAATTAATTCCTGCCATTTGTTTGATGTAAGAATTCAGAATTGTATGCGAGGAGACAGACTCCATTAGTGAGCTGCTTGCATTTTATTAGGTAATTTAATTTATTTTATGGCATTGATTCTTACATTTTTAGACTAAACTGGTTTTCTTGCAAATACCCATGTAAAGGCTGTTTTAACCTTGCTCTAGTTATTAACGTTTGGGAAGAAACATTTATTTAGGTCAGTGATGCATTTAAGTTTGCTAGTCTTCAACTCTGAAATTTGTAAGTCATCTATCAGGAGGACTGTACCTTGCCCCTACAAATTTCACAAGTGCACATACACTATTCTATTAAGAAAAGTTTAATTTTATTGATATTCATCATCAAAATGAACTTCGAACAGATACAATTATAAACTTTGTGTGTGGTCATAGTCCATTTTCTAACCCTGATATTCTTTGAAAATAAACAGGTATTAGAATACATATCAAACGAAACAATGTCTAAAAACAGGATATAATAACCCAAACAGTGTGTTAGTCATTTATATAGAGGTTTTATAATTCTGACAAATGGTGCTGCTATTCTTTTTTTCATTTTTAAGCATCTTTATTGAATTATGTAAATTAGCAAGGTGAGGCCGATGCCTATGAGGAGATGAAAACAGACTCAAATATAAAGATTATTACTGTTAAGTTCCAACCAACTCCACAAAGCCACGACACGAACTCTGGAACAAACGCTACTTTATTGACCTAGGTTTCGTCCTTCCGAACTTCTTCAGAATACATACTATCATTGCAACTCACCCATTTTATACATTGTCAAATATTGAATAATTACTTAATTAATAGCCTAAATTTCCCACCATAAATTCTTAAAAAGGAAATGGCTTTGTTAAAAATCACTGTGTTTAAGCACAAAACATTATGCATTACTAACTCATATACATATATTCCAAAGGAATTGTATGCATTTACACACTTAAAAACTACTGATTAAATATACAAATAATCAATTTGTTCATAATTTAAATATAATTTAAAAAAAATACTTACTTTTATAAATACATGTATTAAACCCTTTATAATATGTGATTTATTTGATATGTATTAATAATGTATACCTGTTTGAAATGTAAATACACTCAACTAGAACATATATATTGTTAAATATTCCTTATTAATGTATGGTATATAATTTAATGTATATAAAATGAAGATGTATAAATAGTATACCATGAATACAGCCAGTATAAACAAATATATTATAATAAAGTAAATTATATAAAATTCTTATCCATATAAGTGCAATTGATATATATATTGTTTATAAACATATAGTATACAATCCAATTTTTGTTGAATCAACTATTTGAATATATTTCACTTATAAATTAATATAATGTATTCAATTTATGATTATATGTATGTGTAAATAATATTAAAACAAAAGTAAATAAAAATAATATTGAAAATAAAATATACAAAAGGTATTTGTTTGTTTAAATACATATTATACATGTACATTAACATATATAATTGTACATGTATTTGTGATATTATAATTGATACCATGTATCATTTATTGTATATTCTATTCAGTTTCAATAATGGCATGATGGTCATATATTCATTTATACCCGGGGGTATACATGAATTAAGTTGAATTTGCCATTTTAATTCTTCCATATCTAAATGATACATAGTTATCCTACCTTGTGGGTCCTGTTTAATTTGATTAACAACCATAAATTTAAATTTGTGATCATTGTGTTCTATAATATGTCTTGCTAGAGCATTACTATTTTTATGATGCTGTATATCCAATAAATGTTCTTTGATTCGCTCTCTAAATTTCCTTTTCGTTTTTCCCACGTAAAAGGCTTTACATTGCTGACATAAAGCTATATATACTACATTTGTTGTTAAACAATTATAATGTCCATATATCCTAATGTTACACCCATTGATCGTTATTTCTGTACCTGATTGGTATATGTAACTACATATACTACATGTTCCACATTTAAAGTTTCCTTCTTTTCCATTTTTATATTTTTCAATGTTTCTTTTATTTTCTAATATATTTTTGAAAGAAGGACTCTTCTTGTATACAAATTTTATTGATCCACTGAAAATTTGTCTCCCAATTTTGTCATTGACAAAGAAGTCCCAATTTCTCTTAATGATATTTTCTATTTCCTTAGAACAATCATCAAATTTGATAATATACAATGGGATGTTATTATGGCAATCTTTCTCCAATGTGTCTACATTGCCCAATGATGTTTTATTCAACAAACCTGTTTTTAATATTGCCGTATAAATCCCATTTTCTCTTTTATTTTTTACTTCATTGAATATTTTAACACAAAATTGTTCTGGGTATCCCCTATTAATGAATAATTGCATAATGTATTTCATTTCTTCTATAAAATCTAGTTCTTCACTTACCATTCTGGCTGCCCTGACCATCTGCCCTTTAACAATGGCTTTTTTCTGATGGCCAGGGTGCCAGCTGTCAAAATGCAAGTACACATTTGAAAAAGTGGGCTTTCTATGTATTTGTGTTTTCAAAATATTCACTTCTTTGTCATATATTATATCCACGTCCAAATAATTAATTTTGTCTTCTTGGACATTATAGGTAAATTTTAAAAATTTAACTGTAGTATTAATATATTCCAAGAATTTTTCCAACATATTTTTATCTTGATCCCATATGATAAATATGTCATCCAAATATCTAGTATACATTACAAGATGTTTACAAAACTCTGTTGTGAATAAATAGTTATGTTCCCAATAACTCATTATTAAATTTGCGTACATGGGGGCACAAGGTGCCCCCATGGCTACCCCATTTATTTGTTGGAAATAACTTCCTTCAAAAATATATAATTATTGTTGAGCACTATTTCCATCAAGTTTATTAAAGTGTTAATTTGATCTTGTTCATAAAGATGTGTCTCAAACAGTTGTTCTTCCAGCCATAATAGGCCTACATCATGAGGAATTGTAGTAAATAAATTTACAACATCTATTGTTATAAAAGTATATTCTTTCTTCATAACTATTTTATTTAGTCTACTCAAAAAATCCCATGAATCCCTAGTTATATAGCTGAAACATTTCATACTTTCCTTAAAAAATGATCCAAATACATACTTATATTGCATGTTACACTTCTATTTCCATCTACTATGGGTCTAAATTCCAAATTATTGAGGCCTTTATGTATTTTTGGTATTCCGAAGATACCACTGATAACTGGATGTTCATTTCGTAAAAATTCATGTTCTTTTTCAGTGATACCCCCTTGATATAACATGTCATCTAACATTGCTTCTATTCTTCTGTAAGCTATATGTACTTGATTTCTACTTATTTCTACATATGTATTACTCATTAACATGTTGGTCATGTATGAACTATAGTCATTGTAATCTAAAATGACTATCCCATTACCTTTGTCAGGCCTCATAATTCTTAATTTTGGATCATTTTTGATATCTTTAAGTAGTTTTCCTTCAATTGTTGTAATATTGAAATGTTTATTATGTTTATATTTCTTATAAAATGTTCTCACATCATATTCACTTCTCCTTTCAAAATACATAATTTCATCATTCATAGGTGGATTGAATAGACTTGGTTTTGTAAACATCTTGTCTTTCCTATTTTGACATTCAATATTATGGTTGAAATATACTTTTAAATTCAGTTTCCTTGAAAATAACTTTAAGTCTAATATGGATTCTACCATGTTGCCTTTTTTACATGGGACATAATTAAGTCCTTTGGAGAATAAATCAGCATGTTCTACTGTAATGCTCTTTGAAGAATAATTATATACTTTGAAATCTTGCTTTGTATTCATTATTACATGTGGATTACTTAAAAAGAGATATTCACTACAATCAGATACTGGATCTATATTCAAACATACTTCTGCATTTACATCATGTGATTGCATACTGTTGTCACTACAATTTATGTAATTATCCGGGTTGTGATCTATATAAAAATTAACTAAATTGCTTTGATCACATAAATATTCAGATATATACTCTTCTACACTTTTATCTCTCTCAATATTTATACCATTGCTAAACCTATCTTCATTATACTGGTATGTACTTAATTCCAATAACACTTTATCATTCATATTGTCATCACTGTGTTGATACATTTGTGTAATTAAATAGCTGTTATTGTCATTTTCATGTATACTAATATTATCATTTATCACATTCATTACAGGTATCTCAACATTAGAAGAAGTCGTCAGTGTAGTATAAATGTCCTCATTTCCAAGACACATAATATTAAAGTCTATGCGGGGCTTACCCACTGTGTTGTTATAATGTTCCGGACCATCCGATTGAGAAAGTTCATAAGGTCCACGTGTATAAGCCAAGTCTATCTGTGCCCCCGCTTCTCCGACAATAATTTTCGTTACATTCTCCGTTTTTTGCCTGCTGTGAGTCCCAAAAAAGTCTGTTTTGGTCTGGTACCTGTTTTGTGAAATTCTTGTTGGTTGTTGACTTCATTTTGGTTCCTCAATCGATCGGAACGCCTGACGCCTTCTTCCATACTCTCTTCGCCTTCATTACAGATGTTATCGTCATCTCCCTCAAACGGCGTATTGACGTCATCAACTGTTGCCAAACCATACTGTGTTTGTGGGTTACTATGGTTCTGACCTTTGGAATTGCACGATTTGGGATATGCTTGTTTATGTGCGTATCTTTGAATATCCCGTTGAATTTTATGACATTTCTTTTGAAAAATAGTGTCACAACATGTTGTAACATCTGAAATTATGTGCGTATACTGATCGTAAACATGCTCAAATAAAAGGTCTTTTGATATGTTGCCATTTAGCTCTTCTAGTTGAGTTAGTAATTCTTCAATTTTAATGCCATTGTGTTTTACTATGATTTCCATCAACCGGATGCCACAATTGTCAAATAATGCATGTAAATCATTCAACATATTCCCATTGTGTTCACAGCCGCTTGGATACCTCCAAAGCCGTAAACCTTTAGGAATAATCCCCAATTCGATATTCCGTAACAAGTAACTATTTTCAAGTTGTGTCCGTTTAAGTTTGAACAATTTTTTCTCAAATATTCTAAGCATATCCTGCATTGGTTGTATTTCATGTATAGCTTCTACTGTTGTAGTTTGTTTAGTGGGACCACTTTGAAAACTATAGCCATTATTTTTCCAGCTAGTTACATCTTTAACAGTTTTTTCTTTAATGCCATAAGCGGAGTTACCTTGCATGGTAGAATTAGGTGGCGTTGGTTGTGTCAGCGGGAAACCCAAACTATCCCCTGATTGCGTTGAGTTCACCGCTTCCTTTGTAAGCAATTTTTGTATAAGAACCGAATGTTCTTGTAAGGTTTCATTAATATGCTGTAACATGCTCCCGACATCTACCGGAACACTCTCGCTCGCCATATAACTGGTAACCAAAAAACTAAACTGCAACTTGATGTAAATTAGCAAGGTGAGGCCGATGCCAATGAGGAGATGAAAACAGACTCAAATATAAAGATTATTACTGTTAAGTTCCAACCAACTCCACAAAGCCACGACACGAACTCTGCAACAAACGCTACTTTATTGACCTAGGTTTCGTCCTTCCGAACTTCTTCAGAATACATACTATCATTGCAACTCACCCATTTTATACATTGTCAAATATTGAATAATTACTTAATTAATAGCCTAAATTTCCCACCATAAATTCTTAAAAAGGAAATGGCTTTGTTAAAAATCACTGTGTTTAAGCACAAAACATTATGCATTACTAACTCATATACATATATTCCAAAGGAATTGTATGCATTTACACACTTAAAAACTACTGATTAAATATACAAATAATCAATTTGTTCATAATTTAAATATAATTTTAAAAAATACTTACTTTATTGAATTATCACCGGTGACACAGGCAAATTTATATTTACATAAGAGTAATCAAACTGTATTAACAAATTCACATTTACAAACACTGTACTTCACAAATATTGCTATAGATCACATAACCTAGGCAACATTACATAAATTATTCAATTCCTGCCCCCCCCCCCTTTTTTAAACAAGAAACATCTTTATTCAACCATCCTGTATGATATAGGCAATCATACATTTATATAAATGAAACAAACCACACAAACACAATCCTAGTTGCAAGCATTTTACATCACAAACCATACTGACACGCTCCCAGATGCAAATATTATGTATCACTTATAATCTACCCAATCATTTTCAGTCATACATTACATAGCTCATTTAAGTCCTGCCTTCTTTTAAACCTCATTCCTCCCCTGTATATACTGTTCCCACAATTCCCATTTTTTCCTATGCAGTTTGCTCCTACCCTTTTCCAAAGATAACAGTTACAGTTGTTTTATCTGTGTTACTATATTCACTACTTCTAGTATAGACAGTTTAGATTATGATTTCCATTTTCTAGTAATTGCTGTTTTGGCAGCCACCATGATTAGACACAGCAACACCTTACCATGTCTAGGGAATTCTGATTCTGTATTATAGCTCAGGAAAATCATCTCACTCGTCACACCAATCTACCCACCCAGCATCTCCGAAAGAACATCCCACAGGGAACCCTAAACTCCACCAACTCACCGCACTCCCAGAAAATATGTTCCCAGTTACCTCTTTGTTCCCCATCACAGCTCCAACATTTGTTGTCTACCTGAGGAAAAATTCTCTGGAGTCTACTTAGGGTATAAAAATATCTATGTAAACATTTCCAAGCAAAAATCCTAAATCTTCTAGATTATGTTGCATATTTTGGGAGACATACATATATCCTCCCATTGTTTCTTTGTGAATTGCTTATCCAATGTCTCTTCCCAATCTTTTCTAACTTTCTTATAGTTATCATGCAATATTTTACATATTCTCTGACACGCTCCCAGATGCAAATATTATGTATAACTTATAATCTACCCAATCATTTTCAGTCATACTTACATAGCTCATTTAAGTCCTGCCTTCTTTTAAACCTCATTCCTCCCCTGTATATACTGTTCCCACAATTCCCATTTTTTCCTATGCAGTTTGTATTACCCTTTTCCAAAGATAACAGTTACAGTTGTTTTATCTGTGTTACTATATTCACTACTTCTAGTATAGACAGTTTAGATTATGATTTCCATTTTCTAGTAATTGCTGTTTTGGCAGCCACCATAATTAGACACAGCAACACCTTACCATGTCTAGGGAATTCTGATTCTGTATTATAGCTCAGGAAAATTATCTCACTCGTCACACCAATCTACCCACTCAGCATCTCCGAAAGAACATCCCACAGGGAACCCTAAACTCCACCAACTCACCGCACTCCCAGAAAATATGTTCCCAGTTACCTCTTTGTTCCCCATCACAGCTCCAACATTTGTTGTCTACCTGAGGAAAAATTCTCTGGAGTCTACTTAGGGTATAAAAATATCTATGTAAATATTTCCAAGCAAAAATCCTAAATCTTCTAGATTATGTTGCATATTTTGGGAGACATACATATATCCTCCCATTGTTTCTTTGTGAATTGCTTATCCAATCTCTCTTCCCAATCTTTTCTAACTTTCTTATAGTTATCATGCAATATTTTACATATTCTACTAATTATTCCTTTTTTAATGGCAGTTTCTGTTCTAGATTCTATTAAAACCTCTACAAGCACTGCTCTTTCATTTAGGACCCTCCCCCCATTTCTTTCTCTTTGCCGATACTCTGACATCAATCCTTGATAAGGAAGGCAATCCTTAACCTGCATTCCAAATAAATTCCTGGCATCTTCCCATTCTATCATCTTTCCCTCTCTAGTTATTTGCTCCCAATACCTCGGTTCCTTTGCCAGTTTTTTCCAATAAAATTCCAGAGCCCTTTAGTATTGGCTTTTACTTCAGAAAAGTAGATCCCAACACTAAACTCTGGGGGGACTCCATTGGTGGCTGGTCTCTTTGTGGGGGTAACATCCCCTGTTTTGATTTCCTGCACCCTATCAGTTGGTAATCCAGTGGGTGATGTAGGGGTTTAGTCCCTGTTTAACCTTTCTACTATGCCTGAGTGGGGAATTGTGTCAAAAGCTTTGGCCAGATCAAGGTATGCACTGTGCACCATTTTGCCTTCACCCATTGCTTTTGTGTCCTTTTCAATAAAAAAATCCACCAGACAGAGTAAGTATGACCTTTCCTTGACAAATCCAAACTGAGATGGGTCTAGTGTTTGGGGGCTCCCTATGCCCTGTTTGATTAGTTCCATAAGAGGCTGGTCAGACTTTAACTGCCTGGGTCTGTGGAAGTTCCTCCCTTATGCAGAGGAATGACTGTAGCTGTTCTCCATTCACTTGATACAAAACTTGCTTGGCGGCTGAGATTGAACAGCAATGTTAGAAGTGTTCTTGACAGAAGGGGACATTTTGTGTTGCAGTTTTATACTTAGAATCTGGTAATCCATTTTTAAACATTGTGTTATTTATCGATAAACTTTCCACTAAAGTTCTTGAGATCACCTTGCAAAACCCATTTTCTTGCATTACTAGTTAAAGCTCTTGTAAAACTGTCAACTGTAAAGAATTCTACTATTTTTTCAGTTTACTGTTGCGATAAAGTTATAGCCAAGGCTTTAAAATTTGCTTTAAATCATGCATCTATGCTCTTACAAATTCATTAGCATTAAAAGTCCAGTGATAAATGTTTATTGCATGTGCTTCAGTGGCTATACACCGATCAAACATTCTTTCTTAATTTTGTCATAGTGCATTTAATTATTTTCCTTCATGTCCATGTCCATAAAACTATCAGTGTTGCTCCTGTCAGCTACAGTGACAGGATTTTTTGCCCAATGTGTTCACTTCTGGTTCTTTGTGATGATAAATCTTTCAAAAACTTCCAGGTAGGGCTCCAGGTCATCCTCCATGGTTAGTTTCTTCATAGTAGGCACAGTCTTGGGGTTGGCAGCTATACTAGCTGTTGTCACAGTTGCACTAGCTTTTGTTCACCTCAAACCTGTGACTCCACAAATATTTGTAGAAATGTCTCCATGGCTGAGGTCACCAGGAAATGGCACCAGAAACATAACAATTACAGGGAATTAGTAGCCCAAATATAGTTTGCACTTAGCAGCAGAAGTGCAACAAGAATCTGAAAATGTGAAACCTGGTGAAATGCCTACATTTTCTACCAACGCAAAGTTTAAGGAGACACTGGAGGCAGAACTTCCATAAGCACAGGTTTATTATTCATAAAGTTATAGGAAAATAGTAGTAATATCACACTTTGCTTGAAACAAAACCAAAACAATATGTTTGGTTATTTTTCAATCAAATTGTATTATAGTCTCTCATAGCCTTTCCAAGTACAGGCTGTCTTAAAAAAATGATCAGGCTGCAATCTTTAACTAGGCCACAACTGCAGTCCAGCTCTAAACATCAAGTGTTTCTTTCAAGGATAATTCCATAAGGTAGCCCAGTTTGGACTCTCATACTGCTCCATGATCTTCCAGGTAAGCTCCAGCTCTTCCACTCTGAACCTATAGTTGAGGAATTAAATTCCTGATTCTAACTCTAAATTCTACTTCCTTTCATATCAGCATAAATGTCAGTGTTAAGCTAATACATAGTGTTTATTTAAGGATTGTGACAATCTTCCCATACTACAACACATTAAAAGGCACATTATCCATGAACTAAAGCCAACATGTTATAATACGCCCACACACACACGTGCATGCACGCACACACGCACACACACACACACACACACACACACACACACACACACACACACACACACACACACACACAAATCTGGAAACAAATACTACCACCAGACCCTATGTAGTGACTAGGGCTTCACATTACTGCTGAAAGGAGGTATCCTTGGCAGTTTATATATGAGTTAGTTCTAAAAGGGTTTTGTTACAGAAAATAATTGGGCACATATTTATACAATGTTTGGACAAGACTGACTATTGCTAATAGGCTACAGGCCTAACAACCTTCCAGATTTTCAATGAAAATTATAGTTACTATTACTGGACACAGATTCTTTATTTTTGCACCCAGAGCTGACATTACCTGTAAGTCACATATGATATGAAACAAACAGCATAAAAACAGATGGGTTATGTTGTAAAACAGCCCAGCAAAGTGCTGTTTACTGATGCTGTTATGTCTGTCATCATCACTTCCTTCTGTATTTAGTTATAGTGAAGTACAGCCATTATGGAGAGCAAGCTAAGATTTGAAACATAGCACATATGAAATAGTGAGAGTTCTCCATTCCCCATTCTCCTGCTATGATCCAGACCAACCTCCCCCATCCAATTTGGTACTAACAGAAAAGGTACAGCCTGTTTCTTTTTATAGTGGGTGACAGAAACCAGCATTTTTTTTGCTGTGAATAGTGTGACTGAGAATATTACATAGATCATGGAAGTATTTTAAGTAATTTGATTTTTCATTTGTACTATACACACATACAAATATTTCAGGCATGGGCATTGGTGCTCTTCTAGCCTGCCAATATACCAAAAGAGTTGTTCACATAATATGTGTCCAGACTATTCTTAAAAATATCAAACTGGTGCTTGCTTATATGTAATTTGGTAGTCTAGTCCATACATTAGTAGCTGTTTCAGAGCACCAATTGCACCAAAGTGCACTTTTCATTCCTAGAGAATCTTCTCTATGGGTTGTCTGATGATTCTCTACTACTTTTTGATAACCCCAAACATTCCCAGAGGTAGTTGTCTCAAAATGCCCTGTATACCTGAATAGGGTCTCCTTTTAAATATCTATACAACATACTGTAAAGTTCAGATATTTCAGTCTTTCATAATAACTTAAAATTTCAAACCCATGGATGCCCTTGATATATTCACTGTAGTCTTTCCAGTTTATAGGTTCACAGGTTCATAGGTGGGTACGAGGCTATCTGCCTGAAGGCATTTATAAACCTACCCAAAATGTGTTGGCTTTCGCCGCCCCCTTAGATTAGTTCCCTGTGCCTCTGTCCAGCAGAGCCACTGAAGTGATCCCCGAGGTAAACTTTCTGTTTCCCATCCACTCGTCAAGGTTTCTTTTGAAGAGTGTTAGTGAGGAGCTCTGCCTAATGTAGATTGGGATCTTGTTCCAAAGCATGTTTACTCATGTTTTTTTTTTTTTTAGAAGGTTTCCATGTTGTTATTCCATACTCAAGTTTGGGTCTAATGTAACTAACAATGACTTCATATTTTTTGATTACCTAGACTTTATAAATCTTTTTATACAACCTACAGTTATATAAATATCATTAACAACCATGGTTAACATGATTAGAAAAAACTGAAAGCTGGATATACCCATATACCAAGGTCCTTAAATTAATCTACAGTTTCAATCACTGTGTGCTGTATTAAATATTCACCTTTCATTTTATATCTCCCAATCTCATATGCTCAGTTTTTGATGTATTTATCAGCATACTATTCTCCTCTGCCTAAATGGTCAATTTGTTTTTTGCAGATATGCCATATCAGTAACAGATAATCAGTTTACCCAATTTCAAGTCATCTTCCTACAGACTGTAGAACATCTCAGATGAAAAAGATAAATCTGAAAGGTATAATCCAAAAAAGTATGGATCTAGAACAGAGACATGTAGGACACCCTGACTGTAACCAAGAATTTCACCTGTCCAATTGCTATATGATACTTGCCATGTCCTATTTGTAAGCCATGCAGCTATCCATCTTATCAAGAGTACATCAATATCTAGTTGTTTTAATTTATTGATCAGTGTTTTGTGTAGAACTTTGTCAAATGCTGAAGTTAAATCTATATAAATTAAATCACAGCACACTTTTAAATTTTTATAGAACATCATGATATAGGTGGTAATAGATCTATTTTCAACACATGCAAGCTGATATATGGTTTCAAGTCCCAACCTTTCCAATGATGACAATAACTTATTCATTACTACATTCTCCATTATTTTTCCATAACATGAAAGTAGACTTAAGGGTCTGTATGACTCTAGGTTTGTTCTACTCCCCTTTACCATAAAAACAGGTTTAATAAGTACATGTCTCTAATCTTGAAGACTCCCCCTATATTTATATGACCTAGTAAATAATATATATGATGGTGCCATAAGTTCTTGCTGAAGTGTTCTCAAGTCATTATTATCAATTCCTTCTCCTCCCTGACCTTTGTTTGGATTCAGTTGCATAGGTCCTTTTCAATATAATCTAATTTGATTTTACTATCTGATGTCACCTGGATGCCACTAGGACAACTTATCACCTCCTTTGTGGAGCCAAACTGTTTTGCATAAGACTTGGTAAATATTATCTATAATTTGCTGTGACAGAAAATACATTTTAGAATCTACATGCAGTTTATCT
The DNA here is from genome assembly GCF_019279795.1 of Protopterus annectens. Lineage (NCBI taxonomy): Eukaryota > Metazoa > Chordata > Ceratodontiformes > Protopteridae > Protopterus > Protopterus annectens. The sequence continues at coordinate 918,928,705 of NC_056743.1, read as the reverse complement.
AGTTCTATGTCTTTACTCCTTCTTCATCTTATGTATCTATAAAATGGTTTCCTATTATGCTCAATATCTTATAAGTTTTCTTCAAATTTTTCTTGATTGCGTCTCACACTATGCTTAATTTGTTTGTCCAGCTTGTTTATTTCAGTTTTCAAAGTTGTAGTTCATCCTCTTTTCCATTTCTTACATTTTTTGCCTCTCACCTTAATCAAGAATCTTGTTCTTATGGATATATATGCTCTTGACATTCTGTGCCTAGATTCTGATATTAAACAATTTTTTTTTTGGATTCAAAAATTTTTGTTTCAAAACTTTCCATATTCCTTCTGCAGTTTTTCCAGAGAGTGCATCACTCCAATTAGTTTTACATGATAACTGTTTTGCTTCCATATAATGTTGTTAATCTTCTGTGCATTGGTTTAAGATGTCAGTCTGGCAGAGTTATCTAGCAACAAATTAAACTTTATAATCCCATGATCAATGCACATCAAACAGTGGTAAAACTTGTCATGAAGTAACAGTAATTTCTTTAGGAACACAAACAATGTCTAGTACGTTCCGTTCCCCAGTAGGTTTTTTTTTTCACACTCTGAAGCAATTGTTGTTCCTGAACATATACTGTGCATAATTTCCTTACTAATGTTGCTGAAACAATAACATTTCAGTCTGTTTTTGGGAAAATTTAAGTCCCCAGCTACTATTACTATTCTCTCTTGTGTTTCAAGGAAAAAAGTATGAATTCCTCTAGGTCATCAGAACTTGACTTTGGTTGTCTATACACTTTATGTTCCGCAGTTGTCTTTACTGTTACAGTTACACAATCTATAGTATTGGTGTCATAACTGAATAAGCATTAATCACAGGTCTCATAACTATGTCTTTAATCCCTGTCATAACACATCCACCTGATTTTTTGACAGAACATCTACTACAGTAAAAACATTTATAACCTGCCAGAACTGGTTTCCAGTCATTATTCTTTAATCATGTCTCACAAACAAAAACAACATCAATCTTGTGGAAAAGTAGCAAATTTTCCAATAAAAATGTTTATTATTAATGCTCCTAGCATTAACAACCATCAAAGATGTATCAAATGCTGCTGTCTGTGAACTGTTTAATTTTCGGCCTGGCAAAAATCCTGCCTTCTGTTTGTCAAATATTGCAAAATACCTGCTGCAAAAATTATTTTCCCTAATCTTGACAAGTGCATGCCATCTTGTCTGAACACATGTGCTCAAAATTAGGCTTAGATGCTCTACACATTTCCATTTTTAAAACGGGACAGTTTTTCATGTAGGTATCTACCCCAAAAATCTAGTCATTCACCATGACATGACTCTCCTTTCTACATGTAATTTGTGAAAAATATCTTCTAGAAGTTGTACAAGCCATGCTATCTAAGAGAGCTGTATGTTAACTACTAGGACTCAAGAGAGTTCTTATGGATGAGATCATTTGTATCAACATGAATAAAAATGGATCCATGCTTCCTTACATTAAGGAATTTTAATGCCTGGCTCACATCCTCTACTTTTATTCCTGGCAAGCATAACACTATCTGATGTTCGCTATCTTCTCAGTAAACATAAGTATCAGTTCCTCTAATAAATGAATCTCCAATTAGAAAAAATATATTTTCTGATCAAATCTGAAGAATCTTCAACTTCTAATCCAGTGATATCTGCTCTATCAAGTGTTATAAAGGAATGATCTTCATCACCATTAGTATTATTAATCCCACAGTTTTCATTGCTTATTACATTTGCAAGCATACAATTCTCTCCCAGCTAGCTTTGTAGAGCCACAGCTTGAGCCATGTTGTCAACATCTGTCTTTTTCCTCATTTTTCTTACAGTAATGTTCTTCAGTCCTTCCACGTTCAATTTTGATTTCTTCCTTTTCATCTGCCCCTTGCCTCTTTTTTCTGCCTTCTCTTTTGGAAAAAAATATGTCTGTTTCTGTAAACTGAAGATTTTCTGATAGAAAAATGTTCACAATCATTGTAATCTGTGTGTTATATAACAAAGCATTGTCCTTTTTAGTATGCATACTCTTTGCTTTAAAGACATTTACCAGTTTCTTTTTCTTCCTTGTTATTTCTTGTGAACTTTTTTCTTTTGTATTTCCTTCTATATGTTCTGAATTTTCAGACTGCTGAATACTTGTATCCAAAATTCCAACAGTGTCAGTAGCATTATCATGTCTCATAGGAGTTTACAGACAATAGACACATCCTTTCTTAAAGCTGTTCTATTTACTCTTTGCCTAAGATTACTCATCTCACCAGTCCAGACATTAATACACACAACAACAGTTCTCCATGCCTTGCCAATTGCCTAAGTGCAATTGTCATAACTAAGTCTAGATTTACTACCAGTAATGGTAAGCAAATCATTCAATTTACGACGTGAGAGCTAGGTCTCTTAGGAAGCGATAGTTTAGGTATGAAGTTGCACTGTCATACTTTATTTTTGTATTTCATCTATAATGCACAAATTGCATATGGTCCTTCCTGTATATCTGACAGATTAGCCTAGATTTACGCTTCAGAGGTATTTTATGGCTCAACTGCATTTGGTACACTATATATTTGCTTTAGTTTTTATATATAAATTGAATTTTACTTATTTAATGTTAGTATATTTATTTATTAATATTTATATTTGTATTATACATTAAATAATTTTATTATTTATGCCTCTGAGAATATGTCTAGGGGGTGTTTATACATGGTACATGTTATTAGCTATTATGTGCTTTTTAACATCACTATAGTAACCTAACGATGCACAGCATGTGATTGGATACTTTGTATGATGAACTGGTATTTAAACACCAAGTCTTTTCAGTTGTTTATTAGATCTGAAGAAGCTACATGCAAAAGCACTTATATATCTCTGTACCAGTTTTGTTTTATTTGTATTTCATTCATTAAATTGTTTAGCTTATCCCTGCCATGCACTGCTGGTGTGCTTTTATACAGTTTAAGTATTTATAATACAATACAAGATATTTGTGCTTTAGCAAATCATTAATGTCATATTAATTTAAGGAATACATATTCAGCTGCAAATAAAAAATTCTAAAACAAAAGAATAATCAAATTCAGTTACCACAGCATTCAAAGAAAACTTAAATCAACCTCTATGTGAAAAATTGTGCAAATAATATACAACTTAATATTAAATTAAGAATAATAAAGTTTGTTGCTCTGACTTCAACGAATGTGAGTAGTAGCTTCTGCTCACTATCACTCACAGTCACACCTCTTTTTAACAGTAAAGATCAATAAATTCCAAATCCATGATTATTTAGATGAACTCTGAATTGTCCTCTCTGCAGTCTGTTTGAATTTATAGCTGATTAGGCCCCTTGGGATGGCTACAGTTTGCCTGTTTAAAACCTATCCCTTTCTAACAACTAACAATGAAAACTAAATCAAAGTAAATATTTTTGACTACAAGCTATCCCTTCCTTACTAAAAACAATGAAAAACAATGGTAAAAATAAAATATAAATTCAAATAAAGATTTCTCTTATCACGATACTGTACAGTTAATCACAGACGAGACCAATACAGGATTGTTTAGATAAGCGCTGGATTCATATCCATAAATATGTTAATATGTTTATTCATAAACATACACACATACATATTTATATATATATATATATATATATATATATATATATACATACATACATACATACACACACCTATAAACATATAATATATCGTGCTGATGCTGCAGGGGAGATAGGAGGTAAGAAAAATGAATAATGTTCTCATTCCTTGTAATCTGTGTGTTACATAACAAAGCATAGTATTTATTATACTATACAAGATATTTGTGCTTTAGCAAATCCTTAATGTCATATTCATTTAAGGAATCCATATTCAGCTGCAAATAAAAAATTATAAAATAAAAGAATAATCAAATTCAGTTACCACAGCATTCAAAGAAAACTTAAATCAACTTCTAGGAGAAAAATTATGCAAACAATATACAACTAAATATTAAATTAAGAGCAATAAAGTTTGTTGCTCTGACTTTCACGAATGTGAGGAGTAGCTTCTGCTCACTATCGCTCACAGTCACACCTCTTTTTAACAGTAAAGATCAATAAATCCCAAACAAAGACATGATTGTTTAGATGAACTCTGAATTGTCCTCTCTGAAGTCTGTTTGAATTTAAAGCTGATTAGGCCCCTTGGGATGGCTACAGTTTGCCTGTCTAAAACCTATCCCTTTCTAACAACTAACAATGAAAATTAAATCAAAGTAAATAGGTTTGTCTACAAGCTATCTCTTCCTTCCTAAAAACAATGAAAAAAATGGTAAAAAATAAAATATAAATTCAAATAAAAATTTCTCTTATCACGATACTGTACAGTTAATCACAGACCAATACAGGATTGTTTAGATAAGCGCTGGATTCATATCCATAAATATATTAATATGTTTATACATAAGCATACACACACATATATATTTATATACATATATATATATATATATATATATATATATATATATATATATAAAAATATATATAGAGGTCCCCTTCGGTAGATCGAACTTTTAAATGTTCAAAGACGATATGGCCGAGACCATAACTTTGAACATTTAAAAATCTGAACAGACTGAATGGAGATCCACGTACAGAGCGGAACAGGAAGATTTCCCATGTCCGCAATGTAGTGCGATCTTGGAGTTGGTATATTTAAGTAAGGGGGGTGGGAGGTGCATGGGGGCATAGCCTCCCTGCTACAGCAGTTTAATTTTGTTTTTATTGTTTTTTCTTTTTTTCCTTCAGTGTTCGAACTATTCCAAGTTCGAATATATGGTCTCAGCCATACTTGGTTCGAAATTGTAATATGTTTGATCTACTGAAGTAGATCTATATATATATATATATATATATATATATACATACATATATATATATATATATATATATATATATATATATATATATATACATACACACACACCTATAAATATATATTGTGGTGACATGCTGCAGGGGAGATAGGAGGTAAGCAAAATGAATACATTGTTTACATTATTAAAGCATTCTGAGTGCTAATGTAATGACTTTTCTCTGATAACTAGTATCATTACATTAGTGTTTTATGTTCTGAAGAAGCTCATTGTTATGAGTGAAAGCGCTTAACTTTTCGATCTTTGGTTTATGCATTTTGTATTTTTAACAATAAACAAGTTCCGCTTGGTGCATCAGTGACTGGCACGCCTATTGATCTCACCGAGGTTGCCTTTTATTTGATCCAAGTTGTCTATTCCATTTGGTATTGAATTCAGATGTTCTACTAGTATATCGTGACACAACTGTATATAAAAAGTACTCAGTATTTTAGAGAAAATATAGTATGACCTGCTAGGAGAGCCTGGATGATGATCATAAATGGGTAATAAAAACCCAGTTTTTATCTTTGTATTGTCTACATTCAGAAAAGATGTGTGTTTGTGTGTGTGTGTGTGTGTGTGTGTGTGTGTGTGTGTGTGTGTGTGCGCGTGCAGGCATGCAGTTAGTCAAAGCCACAAAACTAATATACCTGCAATAGTATCCAAAGGCTGGATGATACAGAAAAATAATTGATGCGTGTTGAGAATAAGGGAATGGCATTTGAATGGCATTTGATAAGGAAGGCCCATCCAATAGCTCTTGTAAAGTTTGTTCTGTGACCTCTTATAACCAGAACCTCCCTTGTTAATATATTAATACAAGAAAAGAACAGTTGCATTCAAGCTGGCCTCATATGGCAACAAATGGAAAAATATGTCACTAATCCAGTTAAGCAAAGATGTTTTGTTGGTTATTAATTAATGAATGCACTCTGTTTAACACATACACTCTCACACATTTAAAGCCTGTCGAATGCATATTTGCTCAGCTACATGAACCAAGATTGCAGCAGTTACTTTTTCATACTCAAGCAACAGCTAGTGGTGAACACAAATTTTACTTATTTATTTATTTTATTTATTTATATTTGTTGACCGGGAGTGTCCGACTGGACATAGGTCCATTTTCAGGAGAGGCCCGGGGAGAAAAGCTCCACAGTTAAAATAAAAAGACAGTAGTTACATTGGATTACACAACGATTAACAATTTACATAGCAATTACTTACAACATATTTACCGATGAAGAACATAGTACATCAGTCGACAACTAGAATCTTTATCTGTGAAGTACATAACAGACATTAACAAATGTTACAATAAGAAGTTCCTGCTGTATAATAAGGGTCTATATTATATCCTCGAATGCTTAAAAAAGCGAACGCTGATTGATTGAACTTATTTTCGCAAAACTGCAAAATATCAAAGCAGCAGAAACTCAAATTTTTTCCTAGGGAAAGAATTTGGTTGTCCGTTTCTGTTGCTTCGGTATTTTCAGTGTTATGGTGGAAAGTTACCGGTCGGATTCAGTGTGCGATTGTGTGGATGTGAGTGTTAGGGTGATTTAGGTGAGTTAGGATTAGGGCTCAGGTTAGGTGTGTGTGTGTGCGACTGAGTGGACATGAGGGTTAGGGCAGATTTAAGTGAGTTAGGGTTAGGGAGCGGGTGAGGTGAGTGTGCGATAGTGACCTTAGGGTTAGGGTTTGGGTTAAGGTAAGTGGGTAGTTAGTGGTGTGTGCATAGTTTAGTGTAGGGTTAGGTATCAGATTTCAGGTGTATGTGTTTGGATTTCTGTTTGTTTGGTGTGCTTGTGTTGTGTGTATGTGTTTTGGATCAGCGATTTTTTCTCTGGGAAAAAAATTGCTGATCTGACAGTTCGAGATTGTAAGCTTTCGCTTAAATTAGGTCGATCAATCAGCGTTCACTTTTTTAAGCATTCGATGATATAATATAGACCCTATAATAAGTACTAGGCTTATGAGCATCTGAGCTTGCTATAATCAAGGTACTTAGTGGAGTGGAAAGAAAGGTAGTGGTTGGATGGGGTGGGTGATATTAGAGTGGGAGTTGCAAGGGCATAGCCAGCATGTTTTTAGGTGCGCTTTTAGTAAAGTTTTGAAGTGGGTGCATGATGGCATGGATGTAATTGTGGGTGGGAGGGAGTTCTATAACTTGGCTATGGTGCAAGAGAATAGTGCTTCACCAGCAGATTTATTGGCTTTAGTTATCTGCAAGTGATTTTTGTTGCTGGATCTTAGTGGTCTGGTGGTACGATAGGATTGGAGTAGATTCTGGAGGGATGGGACATTTAGTGGATGGTTTACTAGTTTGTGGGCGAGTGAGAGTTGATACCATTAAAGGAGGTGAGGGAGATCAAGCCAGCCCAGTTCAGCAAGTGAGAGACAGTAGTGACTATTTATTTATCTTTTTATATATTATATATATTAAATATATTTTATATATATATATATATATATATATATATATATATATATATATACACAAATTAAGTGGTTCACTTGTCATTTTCTTGGGGGAATGGGATGGAGGGTATGGCCATAACTGGAGACGCACCCCTTGCTTCAAATTTTTTCTAATGGTGCTAGGAACTGACCACAAGTACTATCCTCAATAAACCAGGTATACCAAGAGGGAAGAAGCAGCATGTTCACAACTCCAGATGAAACCTATGTGGTAATAACATACACAACTTTCCTTTAAAGACAATCATGACACTATTTCTTTAATCAGTCAACCTCTACATACCGGCTACATTTAGATGACCAGGTTAAACAATGCTACAAGCTATTTACTAATTCCATAATTATCATTTTACAAAACTTGTACTCAAAAGCTTACTTAGTCACAACACTTTCAGGATAACCAGCTTTAAATCCCAACCTAAGAATTAAATACCATTACACTCACTGCATCAACAGCATAAAAACTTGCTTTTAACTCTTTGGTACATGCTCGTACACCAATATTTTAGTAGTATTCAGGACGATGTAGCCTCAAATAAAAGACATGCCCTTCAGAATATATCTCAAGACCAGCATATATAAATTAATATAATTAAATGATGGAATGCTCACACACAAACTGCATTATAGACTTCACAAAAATTATTTATAGTTAGAATTAAATTGTTTTACAAATATCTAAAGCCACTATCCCCCACAGTATATCAAATATTACTACTTTTAGCAATGATAACGCATCAACTGTCTGAAAATATTAATTTTAATCTTAGTCCTTCAATAAACTTCAAAGCACCCTTCCCTTCCTTCCTATATTACAGTCCCTAATACACAAATCCCAAATAACTACAAATCAAAATTCTAAATGGCAGAGGAGTTTGTAATAAAGTAGTTATGGCTAGCATGACACAATATTGATACAAGTGCCCTTAAAGAAATATAGTTAAAACACCACACTACTCCACAACTCTGCAATCTTGCTTTCCTTACTACACTACTATGCTCCTTGACAGACCAGATTCACATATAGACAGTGGCTGTATGCTTCTAACCAATGGCTATGTTCACACTTACTGTTGCCACATATACTCCCTCCCTACGCAAACAGCTCTCATCAGTCTTCTATGTACATTCACAAATCTACATCCCAAAAAGATAAATATTCTTCCTTCTTGGTGATCTACATCACAGCTTTCTATGATAAAATAAACATGACCTCAGCAGCACACTCTTTCCCCCTCTCTCTCTTATCTTCATCTCTACCAAATCATTAGGAAGCCCAACTGACATAATTGGCCACTATTAACAATATTCTACTAGACAATTATTTACAAAAAGTACACTTCATAGTGGTCTACCCTCAAACATTAGTGGCCATTGTGTAATAACCTTTACATAATCTTTAGAAAGGCCAGTACGAACCCCACACTATTAACTGTTCACAAATTACCACCAGACAATACACAAAATGTAACAAATTCCCACAGCAATATAAACTGTTTAACACTTTTAATTGTACTGATGTAAGTTATGCCACCTTCTTCCTGACCATAGCCCTTCTAAGTATTTAAAAGGAATTCTGCCTTCATGCACTGCATCTACAAAAGTCCATTTATCTTCAGTGGATATCACCTGAGCACCACAATCTTTTCATATAAACTGGATATTGCCTGGCAGAACTGGAAGCAAACAATTCCCTTAAGACCATTCCAACCACATAACAGTGCACAATGCTGCCAAAAAAAGCAATTGGGTACCTCTAAAACAGACAAACATTGATACTAATCCAAGCTACTTTTGGAAGGAAGTAAACCTATTCTTGGGCGATTCTACAAAAAGCAACTATATTAAAATCACAAAAGCATCATTTTTCACAAAAGAATTCTCTATCATTCCCCCTACATACTCGCCCTCTGTCCCTCACAATCACCTAATGCCTTAAACCATACCTTTCACAAAAAAAAAATCATCCAAAAATATACAAATGCTCTTCTTCACTCACTATTCAGTCGTGGCTTTACTGGTTCTAATGGCCTTTACTCTTGATTCCTAAAGTAATATGGAGACTCAATATCATCTTACTTGTTGTTTTAAAAATACATTTGTCTTGTGTATTTCCTTGGACAATAGTTTTCAAAGTTAGAGTTCTTCCAAACAGTTTAAGTTCTTTTAACACAATAACAAGATCAACCTTTTGGGCTGGTACAAAACTGAAGCCCCTATTCAACAGTATTAGCTGTGTTTCAGTTAGAATAGAAGATGAAATATTAAAAACTAGACCTGTTTGGCCCTCTTCCCAGTCCTCGTTTACTCTTCGACACTGTGTGGATGCCGTGTCCTGCCATTCATAATTCAGCTCCTTGATCTCCCTCTTATGGGGAGTGGGTTGTGTAACAAAAAAACCTCCTTGTGTCGTGCCAGACATGGATGCCTCTAAACAAGTATTATTCTGGCTATTGGTAATGTTAATATCTCGTACTACCGCCATATGCTTTTGTTTAACAGCCATTATGGTTATAGTCACAAAGGAAGATGTTTCCCCTCTGTTTTCAATCATATTAATATTAATATTCGTCGGGGTGACTTGTAACCCTTTATCTACCTGTTTATGGCTCAGAGTGCTGGTAGGAGTCGTAATATTTAGTACTTTTCTTGAAACAGGTTGAGATGCAACTGTTAACTCAGCCACCATGCTGTTCTCGAAACTCCGCCCGCTTCCTGTCACTTGCCGGGTCATACCAAAATTTCTTACTTCTCTGTTCCAGGAAAAGACATTTCCTACTTTAAAATCATTAAGATCTCTTTGGATCTTACGAGTCTTGGTGTTTGACAGCCTTTTCTCATACATTAAAATATGATCGTGTAGGCTTTCTAGCTTGTCCCTTAAAATGTCTACAGGCTAATTGTTAAGTATCTCGCTCTGCATATGATGAATATCTCTCAGCAGCTCGGTCTCTTCAGGTCTGAAAAAATCTATTACTAGCTGCATATATTTGGCGCTACACTCAAGGCTTAGGATTTGCCAGCATCTTAGAAGATCAGGATATGTTTTCCCATAACTAGGCATAGTTAATACTCACAGTCCTCTAGTCCTCCTAGTGAGATGCTTGCATTTTATTAGGTTATTTTCATTTATTTTATGGTATTGATTCTTACTTTTTTAGACTAAACTTGTTTTCTTGAAAATACCCATGTAAAGGCCGTTTTAACCTTGCTCTAGTTATTAACATTTGGGAAAAACTTTTATTTAGGTCAGTGATGCATTTAAGTTTGCTAGTCTTCAACTCTGAGATTTGTAAATCATCTATCAGGAGGACTGTACCTTGCCCCTAAAATCTTACAAGTGCACATACACTATTCTATTAAGAAAAGTTTCATTTTATTGATATTCATCATCAAAATAAACTTCGAACAGATGCAATTATAAACATTTTGTGTGGTCATAGTCCATTTATATTCTTTGAAAATAAACGGGTACTAGAATACATAACAAAAGAAACAATGTTTAAAAACAGGATAAAATAACCCATACAATGTGTTAGTCATTTATATAAAGGTTTTATAATTCTGACAAATTATATAATTCTCCCCTGTATATATTGTTCCCACAATTCCCATTTTTTCCTATGTTGTTTGCTCCTACTCTTTTCCAAAGATAAAAGTTCCAGTTGTTTTATCTCGTTACTATATTCACTACTTCTAGTATAGATGGTTTAGATTTTGATTTCCATTTTCTAGTAATTTTTGTTTTGGCAGCCACCATAATTAGACACAGCAACACCTTACCATATGTCTAGGCAATTCTGATTCTGTATCATAGCTCAGAAAAATCAATTCACTTGTCACACCAATCTACCCATCCAGCATCTCCAAAAGAGCATCTCGCAGGAAACCCTAAACTCCACCAACTCACCACACTCCCAGAAAATATGTTCCCAATTACCTCTTTCTTCCCCATCACACCTCCATTTGCTGTCTACCTGAGGAAAAATTCTCTGGAGTCTACTTGGGGTATAAAAATATTTATGTAAACATTTCCAAGCAAATCTTCTAGATTATATTGCATATTTTGGGAGGCATACATATATATTCCCATTGTTTCTTTGTGAATTGCTTATCCAATCTCTCTTCCCAATCTTTTCTTTCATATAGTTACCATGCAATATTTTACATATTCTACTAATTATTCCTTTTTTAATGACAACACCTCATTCTACTAAAAACTCTACCAGCACTGGTCTTTCATTTAGGACCCTCCCCCCATTTCTTTCTCTTTGCTTATACTCTGACATCAATCCTTGATAAGGAAGGCAATCCTTAACCAGCATTCCAAATAAATTCCTGGCGTATTTCCATTCTTTTTCTCTCTCTAGTTATTTGCTCCCAATACCTTGGTTCCTTTGCCAGCTTTTTCCAATAAATTCCAGCCCCCCTCTTACCTATCGTCTATATCCCTAATTGCAGTCATCCTTATTTGCAGAATCTGCTACATCCATTCCCGTGTTGGCTTAGTTCTTAGGATACTTTCTGCTACTTTACAGATATAACATTCTGTATAATTACTGTTATTCTCCTTAAAGGCCTGTATCCAAAATCCCAGTCTTTCCTTGTTTCTTGAGCTTCCCCCATTTCAACATCATCCCTTTCCACTAGTTTTTTGCTTGTGCTATGTACAGGAGCCTTAGCTGTGTATTTCTGAAATACCCCTTCATATCGGGTAATCTCAATCCGCCCTGTTCAACTGGAAGAATCAGCTTATCCCACTTGATTCTTGCTGTCTTCCTCTGCCAGATAAAGTCCTTCAGCTCTTTATTAACTACTATCCACAGCTTCTCTACTGCGTGATAAAAATATACCTCAGCTGTACACAAGACTAATGGGACTAAAAACATTTAACTGCTTGTATCTTACTATCCACATCCATATAACAAAGCTTCCATTTTCTCAGTTTTTGTATTCTTTTGTTTAGTCTCTTCCCACATATCCTTAGCTGCCACACCACAATCATTTTTAATCCATACTCCTAAATTCTTCATTTTATCATGTCCCCATAAATATGGATATTGCTGAACCATTTCATATGTGGGTACATAACTGACCACCATTACCTTTGTTTTAGCTTCATTAATTTTGTATCTGAAAAGATATGAAACTGTCTCAAAATGTTTTACAATACTGCAATGTCTGTTTCTGGTTTTGTCAGGTATAAATATTATATCATCTGCAAATAGAGACATATTTTCTTGACTACCATGCCAATTATATCCTTGAATTTCTGAGTCTCTTATTTTCTTTGGCAATGGTTCTAAATATAATGCAAATAAAGTGGAAAGATGATACCCCTGCCTGGTTCCTTTGCTCAAGCAAAAATTATCAAAGAGGACCCCACCCACTTTAATTTTTGCCTTCAATTCCTCATATATCCTCCTAATCAACCTCATAATTTTTTTAGGAAATGCAAACGCTTCCATTGCCCTATTCGTAACATCCAAGCTTACCCTGTCAAATGCTTTGTCTGCATTGGTATTTTCTTACACCCTGCTTCCCTCTGGATCATCAATGTTCTGTTAATGTTCTGAAATGTTTGCCTTCCCTCCAGAAAACAATAATTATCCATATCTATCAATTTTGGCATTACTTTTGCCATTCCTATAGTCATTATAGACATGCATGTTTTACAGTCATGGCTTAGTATTGAATTGCGCCTGTATAAAGCTGGATATGATGGATCTTTACCCTCCTTAGGTATTACAGCTACCACTACTTTCTTCCAGGATGTTGGTACTTCTCCTCCTCTTACAATACTGTTAAACAAAACCTTCTAGATCTTCATCAATTTTTTTTCATCCTAGCTTACAAACTTCCACAGGAATACCTTCTGTTCCTGCCGACTTTCCTGTAGACTGGTTATACATCACAATTTTTATCTCATCTCCTCCTATCCAAAACGTTAGTAAGTGATCCCCATCTACTTCTAACCTTGGCATATTTAATTCTTCAATCAACGTTTTCTTCTGTATCTTTTCTTGATTTCCACATTTCTCTGCTTTATACAGAATTCCACAGAATTTCTGAAATATTTCTAATACCTCTACAGGATCTCATTACCTTCCTTGTTATAGGTTCCCTAAGCTTGGTGACAGCCCCTTCTACTTTCTGTTGCTTGGGTCATTGTGTTAAAAGTTTTTGTGCTCTAGTGTTATTATCAAAAACAGTTTCTTAACAGCAATCTTTCTAAACTCAAGTATATCATTGAGGTAATCCCTTATTTTCTGCTTAGAATTCTGCAGTTGATACTTGCCTTGTTCTGTGAGATTCCTCCTATTTTGCAACACTTTAACATTTGTCAGTCCCTTTAAATAATTCTTGTTAATTCTTAATCATACCTCCCTTTCTTTTACTTCCACCTTATCTTTAAACTCCACCTTAATTTTATCCCACTCCCTAGCTATATCTTCAGACGTAATTTCTATCCTCTCTAATAGCTCCTGAATATTTCCACTACCCATTCCTTAAATTCCTCTCTTTTCAACAGATAGGTGGGAAAGCACCAGTGGCTCATTTTTATTTCACTACCCTGTGTTTTTATTTTAGTTAATATTGGCACATGATCTCAAATAGTTATTGGGTATGCATCAAGACCTTCAATTAAATCCACATGTTCCTATGAAATGCAAATTCTGTCTAGCCTATTCCAGTTTTTATATCTTAGGGAATAATACGTAAATTCACTCCAAACCCCTATTACTGAATTCACATCTTCCATGCCAACTATTTTCATAAATTTCGTCAAAAAGCTACCCTCCTTTGTTATACTTTCCCTTCTGGGCCCCCGACACAAATTTGCTGCTGCAAATAAAATTCCAGACACCACATATAAGTAACAGTCCCTGCTGAAAACTGAGTATTTCTACCAGAATTTTCTTAATCTCCATTATAGCAGTTTTAGGTGGAATATAAATACATGCCAGTGTAATCCTCCTCCTTGCCAGTAGCCCCATAGCACTATAAATCTGTTATTATTATCTTTTTTATCCTGTTCTATCACTACTGGAGTTCCTCTTGCAATTATACTCCTCTCTTCCACTGTCTCAGATATTCCTCTGAATAACCATCCTGAAAACCTTTCTTTGTTAAATTCAGATGTTGAGTTCTTTCCAAATGTGTTTCTTGTAACATTACTATATTTAATTAGAAGTTATGTACCTACCATAACGTTCCATGTTAGTTGTCTTCTCTCGCCTTCTTTCTTGCTGGATGGGTTCGGAGCCGATCCTCGGCTCCGACTCGGCACTTGCTTTAGCTTGAGAACTCCTTTTACCAGCTCGAGGCAACCCTATATCCCATGATGCAAGGCGGAACTACCTCAGATCTCGTTTGGTAGCTAACCTACCCTGCTAAGGACTAACCTAACATAATTTAGGAAACAAGTTCATAAAAGAGTCCTCATATGAAGGCTCAGGAGGAAAAACAACCTGATAGGAACTCTTCAAGATCTGTCCAGGCCAGGGGGTAGGAGGGAGGGCGAAGAAAGAAGGCGAGAAGACAACTAACATGGAACGTTATGGTAGGTACATAACTTCTAAATGTTAAGTTGTCAATCTCGCCTTCATTCTTGCTGGATGGGACCGCGTCCCTAGCACCTGTATCCCGGGTGGCTCAATGGAACAGACTCTTGAGAACTGTGGAACCAAAACTGGCCCTATCTCTGGAGGCCAAGTCCAACTTGTAATGAGAGACAAAGGTATGAGGCGTGGCCCAAGTAGCTGCTGCACAAATAGTATCAATGGGTAGTCTATCCTGAAAAGCTGCAGAAGTGGATAGACTCCTGGTTGAGTGTGCTTTTGGTTTAGAAGATAGCTGCTTGCCCCTGAGAGAGTACACAAAGGAAATGGTGGAAGTCAACCATCTGGATAAGGTCACTTTAGAAACTGGAAGACCTATCCTGTTTTCTGCATAGGAGACAAATAATTGGTCCGATTTTCTGAATTGTTTAGTTCTATGCAAATAGTACCTGAGCTGACGATGGACATCCAAAAAATGAAGCTTCTGTTCAGCTCTGTCAGAATAGTTTGGGAAGAAGACTGGTAGATCTATAGATTGGTTAATATTGGTTTGAGACACAACTTTGGGTAGAAAGGAAGGATTAGTTCTTAATGATACCCTGTCCTTATGAAAAACCAAATAAGGGGAACGAATGCAGAGAGCTTGAATCTCGGAAACCCTTCTTGCTGAAGTGACAGCCAGTAAGAATATAGTTTTCCAGGTCAATAACTTCAAAGAACATGAAGCAGACGGTTCGAAGGGAGGTAGTATCAAGGATGCCAACATTAAGTTTAGATCCCATTGCGGAGGAGGTTGCTTTATAGGCGGCTTTAGGAGAAAAACTCCTCTCAGAAAGGCCTTGCATAATCTATGAGACATAATGTTATTGTCATGCAAGCCAACATGATACTTGGAAATAGCAGCCAGTTGTACTTTAACTGTAGATGACGAGGATCCTGAATGAAAAACCTCCGCCAGGAAATCTAAAACAGAATGTACAGGAACAGTAAAGGGATCAATATTCTTGGAATTTGCCCAAATAGAAAAACGTCGCCACTTGCTAGCATAAACAGTTCTAGTGGACGACTTCAAGGAAGATACTAAGATGTCTCTGACGGAGTCAGATATCATCGGAAGCCTGGCTAGGGAAGGAAGTGGAGCAACCAAGCAGTGAGGTTGAGAGAATGAATGGCCCGGTGCTGCTGACCCGACTGGTGGATCAAGAGGTCCGGAACTGGGTCCAGATGCCAGGGCTGCACCAGAAGGTGACGATGCAGAGACGGAAACCAAATTTGTCGAGGCCAGTAAGGGGCAATGAGAATCAACTTGGCTCTCAAAACGGTGGCTTTCTGAATGACTTGTGGAATCAAGGGAAAAGGAGGAAAAGCGTACAGAAGTCCCCGGGGCCAATCCTGGGTTAGAGAGTCTCTCATGGGTTGGCCTGGAAGGGGAAAGAGGGTGAAATAATCGAGGCACTTGTTGTTTTGAGGAGTAGCAAAAAGATCGCAACAAGGAGTGCCCCACTGCAGAAAAATCTGATCCACTACAGACTGATTGAGAGACCACTCGTGAGGCATCAGAATGGATCTGCTCAGCCTGTCCGCCAAGAGGTTGGACCTGCCGGGGATGTGCGTTGCTATCAGAAACCGATGAGAGGAGATTGCCCATTGCCAAAGTCTGAGAGCTTCTCGACACAACGGATAGGACCTGGTCCCGCCCTGCTTGTTGATGTACCAGACCACGGACATGTTGTCCGTTTGTACTGCAATAGTCCCCGTGGGAAGAAAGTCGTTCAGGGCCTGCAACGTTAAAAGCACCGCTCTCATCTCCAGGACATTTATGTGCAGATGGTATTCTATGGGTTGCCACGTCCCATGGACCATCCTGCCCTGATAATGCCCCCCCCCACCCGATCAGAGAGGCATCCGTAGTGACTGTGGCAACTGGAGGAGGGGAAACAAAAGGTCGGCCCTGATGAAGAAGAGGGGAAGATATCCACCAATTTAGATGAGTTCTGCACGACTGTGTGACTAAGATTTCGTGCCTCATCGGAAGACTGTGGTACGACCACTGCGTGAATAGCATCCACTGCAGAAGACGCATGTGGAAGCGAGCCAGTGGTAGTAGAACAATGGCCGCAGCCATAAGGCCTAGAACCTTCAGTATAAATCTGGCTTTGACCTTGTTGCTCTGCAATAAAATCCGAACAAATTTTTGGATGTCCAGAATTCTTTGATCTGTTAGTCTGGCTAACATTTTGATGGTGTTTAATTCTGCGCCTATAAAGGTGATAGATTGGCAAGGCAGCAGAGAAGATTTTTCGAAATTTACTGAAATTCCCAAACTCCTGCAAAGCTGTAGAGTGTAGTCTCTGGTCTGAAGAAGCTGACACCTGGTGGTGGCGGAGAGGAGCCAGTCGTCCAAATAAGGAAACACCTGGAATCCTTGACGTCTCAGATGAGCTGTGACCACTGCCATGCATTTGGTGAACACTCTGGGGCTGAAGTGAGGCCAAAGGGCAGGGCTCTGAATTGGTAATGACTGGTCCCTAGCTGAAAGCGGAGAAACCTTCTGGGCGCCTGTGAATCTTTATGTGATAGTACGCGTCCTGAAGGTCTATAGAGCACATCCAGTTGTCCTTGCCCAGAAAGGGCAGAATGGACTGAAGCGTGACCATCGGAATCTTGCCTTCTTGACAAATCTGTTTAGACTGCTCAGGTCTAATATTGGTCTCCAATCTCCCGTCCTTTTGGGACCAAAAGAATCTCGAGTAGACGCCGGATCCTACCTGGTCTGCCGGCACAGTCTGGACGGCACTTTTCTAGGAGCTTTGAAACCTCCTGTTCTGCCAAATCCCTTTGACCGGGTGAGATGTCTGGAAGGGATAGTTGAGGTGCGGGATACCTTCAAGGGGATTTTGTAACCCTCGGATATGATCGACTATACCCACATATCTTGTGATAGGGATTGCCAGGCTACTGGGTACAGCGAAATCCTTCCCCCGACTGCCTCCAAGGGTGGACAGTCGGGCAACACCTCAGGGATGCTGAAAGGGCTTCTCAGGAAGAGACTCCCTGTTGCCCTGGTTCTGAGGACCCCCCCCTGCCTCTAGGGCGGCGTCTATTGTTGTTACCCCCTCTGCCTCTGGGGGTAAACTGACCACGTGTGTCCAGTGTAGCTCCTTGGGCTTTGCGGAACCACATCTTCCCCGCTTTCTGACCCTTGGGATATGGTCTAGAAGGAGTGGAAAAATGGACTCCAACGGCAGAAAGAGTTTTACCGTCCTGCTCACACCTGGTCAAGGTATCCTTCACCTGAGGTCCGAACAAAGCTGAACCATCAAAGGGGGTATTGGTGAAGGACGCCTTAAAGGGGTCCGCAAAATTACAAAGCCACATCCAGGCTTGGCGTCTAAGAGCAACTCCTGTGCCTGCGGCCCTGCTCGCTCCATCAGCCGCATAGGATATGAGCCGCATGGAGGAGTTGGATAGGGAATTCAGGATTGCTAGCTGTGAGGCAATCTTTTCTTGAGCCCCAGCAGCAGAAGGATCCTGGACCACTTCACCCAGTTCCTTGAGAATATCTCTTTGAAGCCTGGTGAAGTGACAAAGGTAGTTCAGCGAACGCATAGCAAAGGTCGCTGAAGAAAACATCCGCTTTCCATACCTGTCCATGGTCCTAGAATCCTTGTTAGGAGGATGGACAGGTACTGAAGGATCCGCCAGTTCCTTCTTAGTGGCAGCCGCCACCACCATAGCATCCACAGAGATGCCCTTGGAAAGAAACTGTTTGTCCGTAGGGGCCGTGATAAATTTGGATGGTCTCCTGGGGACAGGTTCCACATAATCTGGAGCCGCCCACGCCTTCCGAGCCACTACCTGCATAAGTGGGTCGAAAGGCGGAGACACCCAGGAGGTGGAGGGTCGGGATCCAAAAGCCTCCAGGTATACCGACTCATCCCTGGAGGGATCAATGGATGGCCAATTCCCCCTCTGTTTGAGGAGCTCAAGGATGTCTGAAAAGGAGACATCCTCAGAGGGGGATCGTGGGGACCCCTCCGACTCATCTAAGTCGGTATCCGATGTAGTAGACTCGGGGGAGTCTGTGTGTTTCCTCTTACACATCCTCTTCCGAGGGGGTTCACCTGCTGGATCAGGAGAAACTTCGGAAGAGGAGGAAATTCCCAATGGGGAAACCTGGGGCGATGGATCCCTGGGCCTGAGAGCAAGAGGCTGGCAAGAGGCGTCTACAGGCACTGAAGAGGGAGGAGCTAGAGGGATGGACCGTTGACCTGGCTCAGAGGCCAGGACACTCCTCATCACCTCAAAGGCTCCCCTCCCCGGGAGGCCGGAATATCCCCGCTCCGAGGATACAGGAATTCCCGGCTCCACTGAGAGGGAAGGCTCCGAGGCCAATGTCGGCGCCGAGCTTACCAAAGCCGAAGCTCCGAGAGGGAGAGCGGGGTCGGACAAGGGTCCGATGCCACTAGCCCCCTCGGAGCTGACAAGGGAAACCCGACGTCCGGATCCCTCCAAGGAAGGCCTCAAGGAGGAGATCGGAGCCGAGGACGACAGAGCCGAAGGTTGTATCGGCTCCGGCGCCGAAACAGTCGCTGTCCCGAGAAGCTCCGGCTCCGAACTCTGGTGTGGAGTCGGAGGAGGAAGTTCAAGGGGTGAGGCAATAGCCGAAGTCTGTTGAGATGGGCTATGGAGCATTTGGGCCAGTGCCTGCGACTTCAACAGCCTGCTTACCACCCACTCTAAGTCGTGGTCAGACAGCCTGGAAGATCTCGAAGATCGGCTCCGATGGCTCCGCTCCGACAAAAGAGGAGACCCCGGAGCCGAGTGGATACTCTGCAACGAAGGGGACAGAGATCTCTTTCGGGACGAAGTCATCGGAGCCGAAGTCCCCTGAATTCCAGATGGAGCCGAAGGTTTCTCGGCTCCGATGCTGGATAAGGTGTCGGCTCCAGCCGGAGCCGACAAGGCCACAGTAGACAAGGTGTCGGAACCATTCGGTGCCGAACCCACTACTTTTGAAGTAGATAGATCGGTTCCAGCCGGAGCCGATCTCGGCTCCGACGGAGCCGGAGCCACCGGAGGAGGCTTGGATACTGAAGCCTGAGCCTTCGGTGGCTTAGAAGGTTTCCCAGACCCTGCTTTAGAGGGAGAACCTTCTGGCTTAAGTAAGCCACGGAGGATAAGCTTATTCCTCCGTTCCTGCAGGACTCTCTGGCTAAAAGAGTGACACAAAGCACAGGAGTCCTGCAGGTGCAAAGGCCCCAGGCAGTAAACACAAGAAGTGTGACCGTCTGTCAGAGACATTTTCTGACAGCACGAGTCACACTTCTTGAAGCCTGAGACCTTGCCTTCCTTAGACATAATCCTAGGAGGAAGTCACACACAAACCCCAACAAACACACAAAATTAATCCCCTAACACACAACACACCGGAAGGGATTAACCAATGGGGTTTAGGCCTAACTAAACTTTTACACTAAAGGTTAAAAGTTTTGAAATATAAGGGAATAGGGTGGGCTGTAACACACTACAGACTATAAAAATGGATACAAGGGGGAAATAAAACCCTAACTAAGCTTTTCTCTTTTGACAAGAAAATTACTTACCTCAGCTGGCAAAGGAGACCTCTTTCGCTAAGCGGCAAACGAGATCTGAGGTAGTTCCGCCTTGCATCATGGGATATAGGGTTGCCTCGAGCTGGTAAAAGGAGTTCTCAAGCTAAAGCAAGTGCCGAGTCGGAACCGAGGATCGGCTCCGAACCCATCCAGCAAGAATGAAGGCGAGATTGACAACTTAACATTATAGTTTGTTATTATTTATTTTTTGTATTTTTCTGTGAGATCATTGACATTTAAAGAAATTACTGAAAGCATCACTGTGTTAAAAAGTTATTATTCCCACCCTTTATGTATAATACCTTTTTTGTTAAATGTCTAGTTCCAGCTTTTGTGTTACATGCATACACTGTTTGGTAAGTTGAACTTCTATATAGTTGTTTCTTCTCATATTCATTTGAGCATATGCCTCATCTTACAAAACATTTTGTTTTATTGAAAGCCCTCAAACAAACACAAATAACCCCTAAAACCTATTAATTTAATACTAACACACAAAACTATGTACATCTCAAATACTGAAGTCTTACCCTCCTGATAGGAACAAATGTCCTAAACTGACAGCCACACTTACAGACTTGAGTTAACCTAAAAGAAAGATTATCCATGCTAAGATGTATGGTATAGCCTGTGCTTCTACTAACTGGTTTTGTCTTATGTTTATAGCTTTCCCAGCTTGGAAAACCTCCAAATGCTTTCAGGGAACATTATCTCCTAGCCAATTTCTCTTTATTTTTTTCCCAGCCAATCACTCTTCACCAGACTATAACCAATTTCTCTTTATCAGATTGTCTCCATGGAGATATGAGAACCAGATAGCCAATCTCTCATTATCAGACTGTGTCCATGGAGACATGAGGGCCAAGTACAAAACTGCTAATAAAAATGCATTAATTTGCTAGGAAAAAGCCTCATAATATTCAATATTCTTTTTTATTTACTTACTTTCTCTTAAAATGTGCTACTAAATCAATCTAAGGTCCTTCATCCAGTCATTCCCGCATGCAAGAATGAGTAAAAGCACATTACTTTTTCTTTTGTCATGCCCTTTTCACCATGTTTTTTAACACTGCAGTGCCTACTTTTCTTAAAACTGAACAAGACAAAAGACAGAAGGGAGAAAGAACGGGAAAAAACAACAGCAGCACCTATTTACATTCCTCATTACACTTAAAAATAACTGAGAAATGCAACAAAAACCATACACCACAAAAATAGTACATTAAGAAAAAAATGTTTTCTTTACTTACAGTTAACTTTCTCCTCTCTCTTTCTCACCCTAAAGCATTTTCTGAACATTAATGACATGAAGTAGGGCATATACCTTAGAGTCCCCCACAAGTCCAACAAATTCTGAAAAAATACAGTATTTCCAGATTTTCTTGTTTTGTCATATTTCACAAATATAATTATTGAACTGTACTCTCACATTAAATTACTGGTTTTATTACTGTTCATCTTCATCTCCCAAATCCTGTCTCTGCTACATTTCCAATGTACTCTTGATTTTCTAGTCAACTCTTATGCTGCCTTCCTTCTCTCCAACATTTTCTGTTGAACCAATGGAAAAGGTTTCACAGGTACAGTCTCTCTGTGGTCTTTATTACCAGAAGAACAAGAAGCAGAATCTCCTTCTATTTCACTTTTTGTTGGACAAACTTTTGTATTTCCTCCTTAGCATGTACTTCATTAAAAAATGATTTTGCCCCTCCAGGGAAGAATACCTTGAAGACAGCTGGGTATAAGCAGTTTGAATCTCACACCTGTGTCTCGGGATTCCCTGAATCGTGGAATGAATTTACTCCTTTTCTGCCTGGTGTACAATGAGCATCCATTCTCCACAAAAACTCTGCTGTCTCCCACTTTTAGTATTTTCTCCTTCTGCCACAGTTTTGTCAGAATCAACTCCTTCAGCTGACAGGCTTGTGTCTTTACTATTAAAGGTCTAGGGTGCTTTGTCATAGCCAGATTTGGAGCATACATATGATGTGGCCTTTCAACTAACAACTCCTGCTGTGGAATACTAATCCAATTGCTTATTTGTGCTTTCATAAAATTAATGCAGTCTGTTCCTTCCAGCATCTCTGGTATAGCTGAAAATCTCAGGTTTTCCCTAAGTGATCTGTCCTCTAATTCTATTATTTTTCTAAACATCTCCCCCTGAGCAGTCTTATATTCAGCCAGCCTTTTCTTCATTTCAGCATCTGAATTTTGCAGCTTTATCACCTCATCTGAATATCTGTTTAAAGCTTCTTCCATTTTTCCAGCCTTTTGCTCTTTGTACTGAAATACTCCATCAGTGCTTCATTTATTTTAACCAGGTCTGTGTGCAGTTGCCTTATATATTCCTGTAGGTTACTGAAAGTCATGTCTGGAGGTTGCATTGCTTTATGCTGAACAGCTGCAGAACTTTCCCCAATTGGTGTTTCTTCCACACTTTTTATAGCTGATTTTTTTCTCAGGTGCTCTGGATTTCTTTTTTTCCTGGCATCCAGGCAGTACACTTACTAGTCAGTTACTTAAACTTACCCAGAACCACAAAATTCTACTGGCCTTCTCTGTTGAGTTTCTGTTTTTACACTGGGAGAGTCAGAGTTAAGCTGTTACTCAATGTGCATCCATCTTGGAAATAAAGGCACTGCTATTCTTGGCAACAAATATACAATAGCAATACATGCAGACACACACACACACACACACACACACACACACACACACACACACACACACACACACACTGTTGTCAACTGACTGCACACCATTGCCAAGCTGCATAACATTGCTGGAACTTAGGAGCCATATCGTGGTTCTCAGGGCAACAAATGAACAGAGACCCAGTATGGAGAATGACTACCACACTGTACTAAGGGAATTTTGATATCTTTTTTGTTTGTTTGTTTGTTTGCTTGCTTGTTTATTTACGCTATTTACCTCTGTCTTTAACTGTTGCTTTGGAGTAAGACTCCAGAGAATGGGGATATATGTGGTATTTATCAAGATAAAGTGAGGAGTAAAACTGGCTTGCTTTATCAAACTAGCATAAAACAGATGCTGAAAGATTACTTAACATTTGCATTAGCGTACTAGTTATTGATTTATAAATGCTACCACGCTCACAGCGCATCCCACTCTAACACAGCCCCACCCATCTGAGATAGTCCCACCCATTCAGTTGCTCCCTAAAGCTACATCTTGCTTTGACATCATCAGCTTCCATTATGTTCTTCTTTGTGGGATTTGAATATCTTCTACTATGTTACTTTTGTATGTTGCTGTTTGGCTCCCATCAGAAGAAAGAGACTTGTAATAGTGAGTCCTACAACTATGAAAAGTGAAATGCAAGACCCAGTGAAATACAGTGGATCACGAAGATCATTGTAATATTATTAATGTATTTTTGCATGAGGACATTATCCCTCTGCACCCTCTCAATATAAAATTGCGCCCTCCACTACTATTTAGTATTTGTAACTCTGAGATTGTTGCACAATGGATTAAGGGGAATACTCCAATGCACTAGAACCTCAGACTTGGCATACATTCTCTACAAATACACTTGTAGGCTCATTATTCTGAGGACTGCAATTGTGATCCTTTAATTTCAACACGAGCCCTACAGTTTTGCACTTGTCTCACAATCATATTTAAATATGAAGTTAATTATGGGATTTTAAATCACATAAACTTCTGTCTGTGCTTAAGTCAGATCTCCTTTTCCTTTCTGTATTTTCGTTCTTTTATCATCAATGTTGTCACATTACATTTGTTATAAAACAAAGAAAAAGAAAAATGAAAAAAAGTGTATGTATGTATGCATGTGTGGAGGTGGATTATTGATGATATCGGCTGATAAATGTTTGATAACATGGGTAGCATAATGATAAATGACTGAAGGCTTGAAGATGAGAGTAAAATGGTGATATACAATCATTATTTTCATATTTAACAGTGTACACTGAATCTCTCCCTCTCTCTCTCTCTCTATATATATATATATATATATATATATATATATATATATATATATATATATATATATATATATATATATATATATGGGTTACCCTTAATTCATTGAATGGCCACAACATTGAAACCCACTTTTTCGACACGGCATAACATCGAAAACCAGAGAGCCGACCTTTCCCACACGGTAAGTAACCATTTGGCCAGCAACTTGAACTTTGCCCCATACCCCTGTGGTAGTGCGTTCTTGGAGTTCGAATATAAAGTAAGAGGGTGTAGGGGGCGAAGCCCTCCATATAGGGGTGTGGGGGCGTAGCCCCCCCCACATCTGTGTGTTTGTTTCAATGGTAGATTTTGACTTCTGGATGGCGAAACGGTTACTTACCATGTGGGAAACATCGGCTCTCTGGTTTTTGATGTTATGCCATGTCGAAGAAGTGGGTTTCACTGTTGTGGCCATTCGATGAACTAAAGGTAACCCATATAGCACAGATAAATAAATATATATATATATATATATATATATATATATATATATATATATATAAAAGGGTCTACTTCTAATCTTCAAAAACTCATTTCTTTGAAGATCAGAAAGCAGACAACCACTTTCACGAAAGTGTACTTAAACAAAAGTGTACTTTTGCGAAAGTCAGTTAACTGAATTGTGGTACAGTGGGGATAAAAAAATATATCCTTTCCCTACTGCAGTGTGATCTTGGAGTTAGTATACATAAGTAGTGGGGGTTTGGGGGGTGCAGCCCCCACATGGGAGGTGAAGGGGACTTGCCCCCCTGCAAAAATGTATTCTACTTTGCCGGACACAGCTCCAGTAATTTTATATACTAACTCCTAGATCCACGGTATAGTGGGGATAAGGAAATATATCCTTTTCCCCACTGTAATGTGATTTCGGAGTTAGTATATAAAATTACCAGAGATCTGTCCGGCAAAGTAAAATACATTTTTGCAGGGGGGGGCAAGCCCCTCTGCACCCCCCACTACTTATGAAAACTAACTCTTAGATTGCAGTATAGTGGGGAAAAGGATATATTTCCTTATCCCCACTGTACTGTGATTCGGTTAACTGATGTGAGTCAGTTAACTGACTTTCGCAAAAGTGCACTTCGGTTAAGTGCACTTTCGTGAAAGTGGGTGTTTGCTTTCTAATTTTCAAAGAAATGAGTTTTCAAAGATTAGAAGTAGACCCGTATATATATATATATATATATATATATATATATATATATATATATATATGGAATCACTACAATATACCAAATGGCCGAAATACTGACGCCCAATATACCGAGACCACAAGACCGAAGTCACAAAATCCCAGAAATGCATAATACCGAAATGCAGAATCCCGAAAAACATGTAACTAGAATGTAGACAGTTCAATTCACAAGTAGAAGTATTGGGAAATGTCTCAGCTGCTATAAAAGGTGCTCGTACACTTTAGGGAGATGTACGAAGGGAAAGCAGAAACCATGTACCTGTTTGGAGATGGTGAGAGCGACTGCACGGTTATTGAAGTTGTGAGTCCGTTATTCTCGTCGTGCCATTTAACATGGGTGGTTTGTGTTGATATATGGTAATTTTGTGTCTGCATCACTGTATCACTAGATATGCAATACAGGACAGAAACATTGGAGTGTTGGGGTTGGTTGAAGTACACGTACAATGTGTTGCATTTCTTTATAAGTACAGTGCACGAGGTGTTTGTTGTTTGGTTACATTTACATGTTTCTGGCACTGTTGTGGTGTTTACATTAGTCACACCGGCATTTGTTGATATTTTGGGATGTCGAGATTCTGCATTTCGGTATTGTGCATTTCCGGGATTTTGTAACTTCAGTCTCGTGGTCTCGGTATATCGGGCGTCGGTATTTCGGCCGTTCGGTATATTCTAGTGATTCCATATATATATATATATATATATATATATATATATATATATATATATAAAAATATATATATACATATATATATATATATATATATATATATGTGTGTGTGTGTATACACACACACACACACACACAGCACATACACATACACTCATATTGGTTGTTGGTACAAATGCATGCATTAACCCTTAAAGACAGTTTAGGGCAGTGAATTCTGTATGTTTTTTAGCAAACTTCATTTTTTTTTAGATAAACAGACTTCTGATTCCCTCTGCTATTTGTTACACATGACTCATAACAATAGTGACATTCAAATGCTGCAAAATACGGAACTTGTTTTAGACCAAGGTTAAAAATTACCTGGAAGTAAAAGTCAAGCGCAGCCATCATGTCAGCTCCTGGTGGGAAGCACTGCAAAAGGAAAGGATAAATATTTGCTAAGTTATTGGTTCAGACGAATGTGAACTGATTTCAAATATGCAACTGTAATGCCTCTGATAAGTGACTGTGCCAAAAGGTTTAACTCCTCTGTGTGATTTCTCTCCTCCAGCCACTATCTATAAAATAACATACTTTTACAATTTTTTTTGTCTAAGCTCTCTTAATCCCACCCTTTCTTCCATTTTTGCACTTATGGTCGGAGTATCACTTCAACAGTGACACTCATCTATAGCCAAGGTTTACACTGCTGGGTGGCTAGCCCTGCCGTAGTAGTTTTGCCATACCACACTCACACCTATGGCCAATTTAGAGTGTCCAATACATCTACTGCATGTCTTTGGAATGTGGGAGGAAACTGAAGCACCCAGAGAAAACCCATGCAAACACAGGGAGGACATGCAGAATCCGCAAAGAAGGCACCCCAGCCGAGAATCGAACCAGGGAACCCCCTGCTGTGAGTGACAGTGCTATCCATTGTGCCACTGTATTTGGTCTCTTAATTATCTTTAATTTAGCATGTTGCTGCTGAAGGCTGCAAATCATACCTGGACTGGAGAAGCCTGTATGGACTTCATAACCTAAGCTAATATTGCTCCTTTACTGTATGTCCAAAGACAGATGAATGTTAAATAGTAGGTCCTAAGCTTTGTTAAGGAAAGTAACTTACCTGCAGCTGCTGCTTTCATGACCTTCATTGTCACACTCAGTATCCAGTTTCTTTAATTGTAGCTATTACAACAGGGATAACTTATAATTGCCACAGAGAGATGTGTTAGTTATAGCCATACTGAGCAAGATTTTCAGGTGCATAAATATAACTCGTGGAAGCACTCACATGTCTGGTGTGTGTGTGTGTGTGTGTGTGTGTGTGTGTGTGTGTGTGTGTGTTTGTCTCTGTGTGTGTGTGTGTGTGTGTGTGTGTGTGTGTGTGTGTGTGTGTGTGTGTGTGTGTGTGTGTGTGTGTGTGTGCACTCGCCTGCATGAGCGCCATTCCTCTCAGTGGCCTTATGAAGATATATCTAGAAGATTTGACTGCAACACCCAATGTATGGTATATTTAGCCACCTGTTAGACATGACTGGGTTATTACTTTGGCAAAACTATCTGAAAATTTTCCAGAAAGATTAACTCACACAACCATCAAAAATAAGGATCTAAGTAATTCTCTGGCGAAACACACTTAAAATTGCCAAGATTTTAGGAAATGTCAGTTTTTTATAATAGATGTAGTTAGTTTAGATATTTTTTTCTAAGGAATTATGACATATTGCTTGAGTGCCGTGAAACAGACTGGCAGATCAGGTTGTATGCTGATGAAGATCTGGGTTTAAATGAGTCAATCTATATTAAATGTTTTTTATTAGCACAGACATCTTAAAAGCTTTGGTAGACATTGTTCTATTTTTATTCTTTGATAAAAACACTTTTTGTGCATATTATACAATGTTGCTTTTTAGAATTTCTTGAGATTAATTGGAATGTAATGTTTACTGGTTCCTAGAAGTCATGTGACTCAGTCACACAAGTTTTAAATGCATTTATGAGGGATTTGGTTTTATTCTGAGGAAGTTCTTATAACAGTAAAGAAAGAAAGCTTCCTTTTGTGTGTTTTGCCATTGTAAAACTTGCTTTGTTTTGTTTTTCAGTTTCAAATAGTGTTATAAGCCTCTGGTGTTTGTGTTTTGTGTTCTGTGTTTTCCATTGCGGGATGGCGAGCACTTTTGGAGTTCTTTTATTGCAAGATGCCAATATGGATCTATTTACATACCCGGTCCCTGAAGAATTGGTTGTATAACTCAAAAACTGACTACAGCAGTCTTGGATATTTGTGGTCAAGAAGCCAGATGAACAACCTGCCTGGAACATCCTTGAGTGAGCCTTTTAATAAACCTTTACATTGTGAGAATGAACAGGTTAACCTCTCGAATTGGAATGGAAGAGATGAGCTTATATCCACCATGGAACTAAGAGGTATGGATACTATTATTGGAGATTTAATTAAAACCGTAGACAACCTGTTTCTGGAGACAGTGCCAATTGACAATTCTGTTTTAATAATGGCACTAACTTTTTAAATGATCGGAACAGATGTAAAAAAGAAATTTTTCAGTTGGAAAAAAATGGATTCTAGACTTAAAAGACCTGGTAGTATGACATTGTTTACTTACAAGAATGCATTAGAGTTGAACAAGTACCTTTTGGGTTAAGGGTATTTAAATTTCCAAATGGAGTGAAATTTGGTGATAAGCTTTACGGAGACCTAACTAAACTATTTAATGACACTAGGGTATCTTTAATGAAATTATTAGAGGACTACAAGTTTAAAGTCCACCACTTAGAAAAAGAAATTCAAGTTTGGATGATAACATTAAAAAGAATACATTTTTTTGCAGTTCAGTACTTTATATCACGGTATTACTGCTAACATCAACAGACTTGTTTCAACCACTGTTAATAGGAAATGGGGGAAGTTACAAAGAGACTTGGAGTCTTATTAATCAGGGACTTATTTGATGAAATAGAAAAGAGCTGCTAAAAATAACGCCAACAAATGTCAGGTTGGGAATGTTGTTCTGACCATTGTTAATAACAACAATAACAATTCCAGTAAAGCAATGGCAAACCAAGTTAAATTTTTTATAGACAATCATATTAATGCACAACCCCCAATTTTGTCACCAGCCCCTTTTATTCTGAATCCTCCGGGAACTGCAAGGACTCCAAGGTGGTAATTCAAGGAGAAAAGGCATGGCAAGGGGTTAGGGAAAGGAAAGAGGAGAAACTGAATGAATATATGGATATTGTGAATTTGAGTGATATGGTATTGAATGATGATCATTTATCTGTTTTTTCTAAAGGTTTTGCCTTCATCCCTACCCAGTCTGTCAACACAACTAAAGTCCTCACTGATTTAAAGTTATACATTCATAAAATGAATTTAAAATATTTGTTACATGACATTCACCAGTTTGGTAATAATAACAAAAAGCTAACCAGCAAAAATACTTCTAACCTTACCCTCCACGGTACTTTACACCTCTTCCATGATGTATGTGGATGAAGACATAAGTAGGTGTTTGGGAAACAAATCCAAATTCCACAACCTACTATACAATGAAAGAATGGCTTTAAGAGAATTGTCCAATAACAGGAACGTTCATGTTTGGAAAGTTGATAAAGGTGAAGTGGTGGTTATTATGAAGACTGTTGATTACACACTGGCCATAAACAAACTTCTCATTGATCGAGACTGTTATGAGAAGACAACAAGACAGAAGATTAATAAGAACTCTTCTGATATTGATACTATTTTATTTGACTTGCTTTGTCAAGGCAATATTGATCATGACTCATATACTTTTTTGAAAGTTGATCAGCCCAAAATGGCCAGACTATTTGGAATCCCTAAGGTTCATAAATACGGGGAATATCCACTCTTCAGACCTGTTGTTGCAGCTGATTTTTACAAGTCTGAATCGATTTCAGTGTACTTAGATTATTTATTAAACCAAGTAGTACAAAAAAAGAGTTTTATTTGAGAGACTCTTGGCATCTTTTAGAATTGTTAAGCAATGTGAAAGAGAGAGACAAGGGATCTTTTTTGTCTCTATGGATGTTGTTTCTCTGTACAATAGTATTCACCAGGAAACAGGGACAGATTTTAGTAGAAACTATTTAACAAAGTTCTGAGTTTAACAATAATCTTATAAATACTGTGTGTACTACTTGAGGTTGTATTGGACAGCTTTTTTACATTCCAATGAAAATATTTTAAACAGAAAACGGGAGTTGCAATGGTAGCAAGGGGTTGCTCGCGTTTTTGCAAATTTTGTAATGGAGTGGTGGGAATAGGCTTATTTTAGGACTCACCAACTGTTTATGAAAGTTATATTTTACAAAAGGTTTATTGATGATTTAATTATCCTTTGGAAAGGTGCAGAAGATGCATTTCATCAGCTGTTTAAACCCACTAAAGACAGAACTGCATTTTTGAAATTCACTTTAAGTGATTTTGGTAAAAACATTAAGTTTTTGAACATCACCATTTCCATGAATGAGAAAAGCAAGACATTTGTAAGCAGAATTTTCAGGAAAGATACATTTGTAAATAATTATTTACACAGGGAAAAGCCAACAACCTTTCCACATGAAGAAAGGGGTCATCAAAGGCCAATTCATCAGGTTAAGTAGGTTGACCAGTGGTGATGATGAAACATATTTAGTAGAGGCTGAACATCTGAAAAAGCTTTTCCTTGACAGAGGATATGATATGGAATTATCTACTATTATCCAAGAAGTCAATTCATTACGGCAGGATAAAGCGAAACCTATTGTAAACAACAATATGACCGAGATTTCAAATGATAGGGAAAAAGGGGTCAGCTCAAGTAATCCCCCTGATTCATACTATCGTGGGACGTTCCCACTCTTCATAACTTCCGATATGCTTCTTATTAAAAAGCTACTTAAGGAAAATTGATCATCCTTGGTAAAAAAAAAAATAGTTAAGGTTGTAAGAAATTGCCCATTACTTACTTAAAAAAGAAATAATAATGTGAAAAGTATTTTAGAAAAACCTAACTCCATGGATATGGGCATTCACAGTAATCCCGGTACACACAAATATGGAAAATGTAAACACTGTAGATTCATTAGTAATACTTAAGGCATTAATTTAAAAGCATTACATAGGACTATATGGGCTAAAGGCAGATCTGACTGCAACAATCAAGGTGTGGAATATTTAGCCCCCTGTGAGACATGCTCGGGCTATTACGTCAACAAAACTATAAGAAAATTATCCATAAGGATTTATTAACACATTACAGCCATCAAAAAGAAGGATCTAAAAGTAATTCTCTGGTGAAACATGCTTTAAATTGCCAAGATTTTGGGAAATTTCAGTTTTTTATAATAGATGCATTTAGTTTAGACAGTTTTTCAGGGAATTATACCATACTGCTTGAGTGCCATGAAGCACAGTGGTAGATCAGGTGGTGTGCTGATAAATATCCAGGTTTAAATGAGTCAATCAATATTAAATGTTTTTTATTAGGACAGAACACTTAAAAGCTTTGGTAGACATTGTTTCATTTTTATTCTTTTATAAAAACACTTTTTGTACATATTATATGATGTTACTTTTAAGAATTTCTTGAGATTAATTGGAATGCAATGTTTATTTAATGGTTCCTAATAGTCATGTGACTCAGTCACACAAGTTTTAAATGCAGTTATGACGGATTTGTTTTTATTCTGAGGAAGTTCTTATAAGAATAAAGAAAAAAAAAGCACTTGCCTCTTTTTGTGCATTTAGCTGTAGTAGAAATTGCTTTGTTTTATATATCTAGAAATCCCCTATTATGATAAACAGGCATTAAAACTGGTAATCTCAAAAGCCAAATGTTAAATAAAAGGAATATAATGAGGAGAATCAAAAATCTACTTTCCTACCTTCTTTTCTTTCAGGTAGTATCCAATGGAATAATTACGATCTCCTGTCTCCTTCTCAGACTGGAACCTTCAAAACAAGCAGTTATCAATTTCCAGGACTTTCTTATATTCCTCCATTTATCAGTCTGCAAGAACAACAGGTGCACTTGCAGCTGCAAAGGAAATAATTTCAGCATAGCAAACCACAAGAAAACTTTCACACAAAACCATATTACTCAAAATCATAACAAATACAAATATGTATAATAAATGAAGCAAAGCAAGGATGCAAAGTGATCAGTATTTTTAAACATCACATTTTAATAAGTGACATGGATTTACATATGCTAACAGAAAAGAAAACAAACCATAGTAACATTTTCCATTGTTAATTTCATGCAATACCCATGTTTAACAATTTTCATTTACTCTGACATTACATACAGTGCTCAATTCATGTCTTCCCTTAAACCTCACTCCTCCTCCAGGGCATTATTCAGCAAATATTGTTACAAGAAATTCCATTTATTTCTACGCAGTTTTCTAAAGATTCCCAACTCAAGTTGTTTTATCTCATTTATAATATTCAGTACTTCTGTTACAGTTGGTTTACATTTTGATTTCCATTTTCTAGTTAACTGCTTTTCTGGCTGCCAATAACATTAAACTTAGTAAAGTCTTAGTATGTCTAGACAATACAGATCCCATATCCCAGCTAAGAAGAATCATTTCCTTAGTTTGAGCCCCTAACACTTCTGACAAAAGTACTCTGCAGGAAATGTTTAAAATCTGCCAATTCATTACATACCCCAAAAACATGTTTTCAAAAACCTCTCATTCCCATCAAACCTACAGCATTTGCTGTCTGCCTGACGACAAATTCTTTGATGTTTGTTTGGGGTATAAAATATCAATGCAAACACTTTATAGAAAAAACATAAACCTTCTGGACTTTGTTGCATATCTGGGAGCCGTACAGATGTCCTCCCATTGTTACTTTATAAATTGTCTTTCCCTTCTCTTTTTCCCAAACTTTTTGAACCTCCCCTGATTGATTCTTAAAATTATGTAATATTTTATACACCATACTAATATACCTTTACAGCAACTTCTGATCTAGACTCAACTATACATTGTACCAGAGCTGTTCATTTAGCACTCCCATATTCATTTATCTCTGTGCATACTTTATCATTCCCTGGTAGGTAAAGCAGTCTCTAACCTGCATTCCAAACTTCTGCTTAGCCTCTTCACACTCTATAATGTTTCCCTCCCTAGTTATTTTCTCCCAGTTCCTTGTTTCCTTTGCTAATTTCCTCCAGTGAATTCCAACCCCCTTTTGTCTAGTTTCTATACTCCTACTTGCAGTCTTATTCGTAAAATCTTTCTCCATTCCTGTGTCGCCTACGCTCTTACAATACTTGCTATTACCTTACGAATATAATATTTTTTGTTATTCTCCTTAAGGACCTGTATCCAAACAAGCTGATCAGTATTTTGAGTGGGAAACCAAAGAGCATTCTCTGCACATACAATGGATGCCCGGCAGTGGCAAAAAAAAAAAAAAAACCTCACACTCAGGTGTTTAAGTATATATGTGCTGTCTACAGTATATATTGATTAGATATAAAGATGTATTGCTCTCTCTCTTTGTGTGTGTGTATGTGTGTGTGTATAAATATCAATATATATATATATCTATATGTATATATATATATATATCTATATGTATATATATATATATATATATATATATATATATATATATATATATATATATATATATATATATATATATATATATATATATATATATATATAGTTCCCCTTTATAATCTCGAAATACTGAAATCTCGAATTTCAGTATCTCGAGACCATAAAGGCGAATTTTTAAAATAGTGAAAGTGCATAATCGCAAACTCGACTATCTTGAATTCACGGTTATGGCTTTACGCTACGTTACGTGTAATGTTTTGTGTGGATGGTGTCCAGTGTACTGTGTGGACTTAAGTGCGATTTAAGGTAAGTGAGTATTTTGCAACAGTTTTGGGTGGGAGTTTGAATGTATGTGAGTGTGTTTGTAAGTTGTACGTGTGGGTTAAGGTAGGCAGGTGAAAGTATGAGTGTGTAAGTGTTGGATGTGTTGCTGTTTGTATATGTGGGATGATGTGTGTGTGAGTGTGTTTGTATACGAGGGACTGTAGAATGTCTGGGTGTGAGTTTGCTGTCTTTTTCTGTTTGTGCAATCTTGGAGTTAGTACATATAAGTAGAGGGTGGGGGGGGCAGTCCCCCACATGTGGAGTGTAGGGGGGCTTGCCCTCCTTGCTTATATGTAGTGTAGGTGTGTTGATTTGTGTAATTGTGTTTGTGTATGTTTGTTGTTTGATTTGCTATAGTAGGATGGTGTATGTGTTGTGTGGTGTATGGTGTGTTACTGTTTGCGATTTTGTGTTTTGCGGTTTCGGGCTTTTGAGCATTCACCTTTATAGTTTTGAGATATTGAAATTCGAGATTTCAGTATTTTGAGATTATAAAGGGGAACCATATATATATATATATAAATATATATATATATATATAAATATATATATATATATATATATATATATATATATATATATATATATATATATATAGGTCTACTTTAGAAGTCCGAAATCCCACTTACCTGACTTAGATAACGCTGAGACCAAAAAGCCGAAAAATGCATATCACCGACCTCCCAGAACACTGACTTTCAACTCCAGGTAAGTAACCACTTGGCCATCATGTTGATCTTTGCCCCTCACCCCCGCAGTAGTGCAATCTCAGAGTTGGTATATTTAGTTAGAGGGGTGTGGGGAGAGAAGACCCACACATGGGTGGGTTTAATTTGCTTCCATTTTAATTTATTTTTTAGTCTGTCCAAGCAGTTACTTACCTGGAGTTGAAAGTCAGTGTTCCAGGAGGTCGGTGATATGTAGTTGTTAGCTTTTTGGTCCTCGTAATTATGAAAAACGGGTAATTGGGATTTCGGTCTTCTAAGGTAGACATATATATATATATATATATATATATATATATATATACATACATACACACACACACACACACACACACACACACACACACACACACACACACACACACACACACACACACACACACACACACAGTTTATGCACACAAACACATACATTCTCTTGGTTTAATTTCTCCAAATGCTTAGGTTTTTTACATACCTTGATGGGAATGGACCCCATTCCTAAGTCAAGGTATAATTAAAATTCATGAACTCAGTATTGTTTCAGTTTTTGGTGTTAGCCAAGAGTGCTTTTCTCAGCATCCACAATGTACCCAGCATTGCTTCTTTCTGCAGTTCCTATTAGATTTGCAGTTCAAAAAGGGTTCATATATATGGATCAGTAGATCGAGGGCAACAACATCAACAAAAAAAGTTTGAAAAAAAATTATCAAAACACTGTGCATGCACTGAGAAATAATCTCAGAGCATGCAAACTAAAAATAATGTTTTTTTTTTTTATTTGTAGGGGACAAGCCCCACTGCAGCCACTACAGGGAAAGGGCATATTCCCCAATGATGGTATTATAGCGATCTTAGACAAAAGTCTTTGCTTGACGGAAAAGCTGTTGACTAAATTACCAGTAGATCAATGTATGGGATCCCACATAAGTGTATGTATGTACATATTACACACACACACACACACACACACACACACACACACACACACACATAAACACATACAGCTAGATAAATACATAGATACACATATAAATGAATATATGTCTATTCCTCTTCATGGGTAGCTTATTGTAGTGCCACAGTTAAACATTATATTTGAAGGAGAATGAGGCATTGCCATTTTCTTACTGGTTACTCTGTCTCATGTTACTGCTACAGCCTTTTACTGCCTACATTAAGAACAAAGGATATTATGGCTTTAAACAGGAAATGGAAAATCATATCAAGGAAAATGGTTACATAAAACCAACACTAAGTGTAAAAGTCTTATACTTTAAATTATGAAGCATTACATAACTCTAAAGTAGATTAACACTTATTTATTAACTGTACTGTTATTTCTATAAAGAGATAATGCTAAAATTAAGTGACAACATATGAGATGGAGCTTCAACTAAACTGCTGACAACAGGTCTTACACAAGACTACAGTAGAACAAAACTGACTTTACAGATGGTGAAATTGTTTTACTGAAAACATGACTGTAAATTATAAACAGAGGTGCAGAATCATTTAGTACTCTGAGATTAAACTTTCTATGTTCCATTTTGCAATTCAGCTTTCCAAAATCAGAACTAGGTACTCAGAGAGAATTGATATATTACTCCCTAAGGTACAACAACTGGGCTAGGCTAGATTGAAATTATACTTCACAGGAACATGTATATTTAATTGAAATATTTAACACACATCCAATAACTATTTCAGATCAAGCACCAATAACAACTAAAATAAAAATGCAGATAAATGAAGTTAAAATTAGACACTGGTGCTTCCCCACCTATCCGTTAAAAAAAGAGGAATTTAAGGAGTGGGTGGTGGGCGTTAATGGGTAATATAGAAACTTCTTCAGAAGCCATAGCTAGGGAGTGGGATAAAATGAACATACACTTGAAAATATTGTATAAATGAAAGAGAGATATGGTTAAGAAGTAACAAGCATTGTTTAGAGTGACTGATAAAGGTTAAAGTATTGCAGAATAAGGGGAAACTAACAGAACAAGAATAGGCACAACTGCAGATTTTTATAAAAAGAAAATGAGGGGCTACCTGGATAATATGCATGAATTTAGAAAAAGTGCTGTCAAGCA
Source organism: Protopterus annectens (assembly GCF_019279795.1). Classification (NCBI taxonomy): domain Eukaryota; kingdom Metazoa; phylum Chordata; order Ceratodontiformes; family Protopteridae; genus Protopterus; species Protopterus annectens. The sequence goes on along the minus strand of NC_056743.1, from coordinate 918,891,529 downwards.
ACTGTTTTTTTTTTTTTTTTTTTTGATAACAACTCCAGACCGCAATCATTTTTGCACAATGACTCAGGCAACAAAAAGTAGAAAGGGTTGTTGCCAAGTTTAGGAAGCCTGTAACAAGGAAAATAACTAGAGATCCTGTAACGGTATTAGAAATATTTCGGAAATTGTATGAAAATCTGTATAAAGCATAGAAATATGTAAATCAAGAAAAAGCACTAAGGGAAATATTTATGGAAGAATTAAATATGCCAAGGTCAGAGGTAGATCAGGCTCAATTACTGACAGGATAGGAGGAGAAGAGATAAAAATGGTGATGTATAACCAATCTACAGTAAAGTCTCCAGGATTAGATGGTATTTCTGTGGAAGTTTGGAAGCTGGGAGAGAGGAAAATTATGGAAATCTAGAAGGTTTGTTTGGTGGTGTTTCAAAAGGAGGGGAAGCACCAACATCCTGGAAGAAAGCTGTAGTGGCTGTAATACCTAAAGATGTTGATGACCCATCAGATCTAGCTTCATATAAGCCCATTTTGATTCTGAATCACGATTATAAAGTGTTTATGTCTATAATGGCTATAAGAATAGCAAAGGTGTTGCCAAAAATGATAGCTGTGGATCAATGGGGTTTTGTTGAGGGAAGGCAAACATTTGTTAACATTAATACAACAATGATGATCCAGAGGGAAGGAGAATGTGAGGAAAATACAGCTGCTGTTGGTGGGTCTTGATGCAGAGAAAGCATTTGACAGAGTAAGCTGGGATTTTATGAGTAGGGCAATAGATGCATTAGCATTCCCTGTCCAAATAAGGTTAAATAGAAAAATAAATGAGGGTTTAGAAGTGAAATTAATGTCTGTCTGAAGAGGGGAATCAGGAAGGGTTACCTCTTTCCCCTTTGTTATTTGTGTTATATTTAGAACCACTGGCAAACATATTAGGGCACTCAGAAATTCAAGGATACAATTGGTATGGTAATCAAGAAAAGTTGGCTTTATTTGCAGATTATATTAGTTTGTACCTGATAAAACCAGAAAAAGATATCTCAGTGTTGTGGAACATTCTGAGACAGTTTCAAGTCTTTTCAGTTTATGAAAATAATGAAGATAAAACAAAGACTATGATTGTAAATTATGTACCCACACACAAACTGGTTCAGCAATACCCATATTTATGGGGACATGATAAAATGAAGTTTTTAAGAGTATGGTTTAAAAAGGATTCTGTTATAGTAGCCAAGGATATGTGGGAAGAGACTAAACAGATAATACTAAAACTGAGGAATTGGAAGCTCTTGTTTATGATTATGGCTAGGAAGATACAACCACTGAAAATGTTTTTAGTCCCTTTAGTTTTATACACAGGTCAGGCATATTTTTATCAACCAGAGTAGAAGTTGTGGATAACAATTAATAAAGAGTTAAAGGGTTTTATCTGGGAGGGGAAGATGACAAGAGTCAAGTGGGATAAACTGATCCCTCAACAGAACAAGGTGGATTGGTATTACCTGCTTTGACAGGATGTTTTAAAGCTACACAGTTAAAGTTCCTAAACAAAGCACAAGCAGAAAGCTATAATTCAAAGTGGAAAAAAAGATGATAAAACAGGAGGAAGCAGAAAAAGAAGTAGAGAGTGGGATTTTTGGATGCAGATTCTTAAGGAGAATAGCAATAGTCACACAGGATATTACATTCATAAAGCAGCCCAGAGTATTCTAAGAGCTAAGCCAACACGGGAATAGAGAAAGAAGATTCTGCAGATAAGGATAACTGCAATTAATGGTACATAGAAAAGGCAAGAGAGAACAGGAATTTACTAGAAAAAATGGCAAAGGAACCAAGGTATTGAGAGCAAATGATTAGAGAGGGAAAGGTAACAGAATGGGAAGAGGCCAACAATACATTTGGAAGGCAGGCTACAGACTGCCTTCCCTATCAAGCATTTATATCAGAGTACAGGCAAAGAGAAAGGGACAGGGCAATCCTAAGTGAAAGACCAGCAATGGTAGAGTTTTTAGTAAATTCAGAACAGCTGCTGCTGTTAAATACGGATAATTAGTAGGACATATAAAATATTGCATGATAACTATAATAATCAATCAGATGAGGTTAGAAAAGATTGGGAAGAAAGAGTGGATAAGCAATTTAAAAGGAAACAATGGGAGGATTTATGTATGGCTCCCAAATATACAACAAAGTCTAGACCATTTAAGATTTTTGTTCAAAGTGTTTGCATAGATATATTTATACCTCAAGCAGACTCCAAATATTTTTTACTTGGGTAGACTGCAAATAATGGAGGTGTGATGGGAAAAAAGAGTTAATTGGGGAACATAATTTTTTGTGACTGTAATGAATTGGCAGACTTTAAAAGTTCCACTCAGACTACTCTCAGAAATACTGGGTAAGCAAATTGGTGAAACTAAGGAAATTATTATTTTTTGAGCTGGGATACAGGCACTGAATTGCCTAGACAAAGTAAGGCCTTGATAAGTTTAGTTCTGGTGGCTGCCCAAAAACAATTACTTGAAAGTGGAAATCAAAGTCTAAACCAACCACATATGAAGTAGTGACTATAGTAACAGAAATAAAATAACTGGAAGTGGGATCTTTAGAAGAGGGTAGGAGCAAATTACATAGAAAAAAATGTGAATTGTGGAAACAATTCATGCAGAATAAAGTTTTGGATGATGAATGAGGTTTAAGGCAAGGCAGGAATTGAGTGAGCTATGTAATGATGGATTGACAATGATTTTACATAAGATTATATGTGATATATGTTTGTAACTGAAAATAAGTCAATATGCTTTCTTTTCATTTATATAAATGTGTGATTGTACATGTCATAAGTGGTAATGTAATAAAGAGGATTTAAAAAAAAAACTTTATATGCTCTACTTTGCAATTCAGCTTTCCATTCCTGTAAAACAATACAGGTTCCTTCTACACATCCACTATTAAGAAACCTTGTAAACCCTAAAGTACCATGTGCAAGAATCATTGAAAGGAAGTGCCATGTTTCCTTCCACCCACACATATCTTTTTTCAAGTAAAACTTGTCCCCTTTTTAAAAAAGACTGTTGAGAGATCCCTTTCATTCCCATTCCATTTTATTTATTCTGGAGTTCAAAGCAAGTGTAGTTTCATGAACAACTTACCATAACAGCAGATGTTTGAGTAGGAGTTTACCACAGTAACTGTATTCTTTATCCATGGGAATTTCCTAAGGTGGATGTCTGACTTTCCAATCTGATTTCTATTGATTTTGTGGATGGCTCCATTGACAGCTGCTCATCACTGTCCGTTATGAGACTGACATATGTCTTACACATGGAGGAGACGTGTGCTACCACTCTATTCTTTTTAAAATAAAACTGTTCAGAAATGTATCCTTACTAGGGTTGCACTAAGCCCCCAGTTCTTAGTATGTAAAGTACATGCAGATCTTTACTTTAGGATCCCAAATATCTTTATGTAAAGATAGAGCACTACTGACCTGGTCCTGCTGAAATAAAGCACCCTATATCCTTGGGTACAAACAAGAAGCATGTCAGACAACCCAGACAAAGATAGGATGAACTGTACACTGCAACAGTGATCTACTATAAGGTATAGCCATGTAAGTAAATTTACCATAACAGTATATGTTCTAGTAGATCACTGTTGCAGCAGCCTAAGCTACATGGGTTTTATTCTGCCAAGCATATGACCACAGGCCAGCTTTCAAAGCTTTAGATCAGCTTCCACACACCTTAACCACTGAGGGGTTCAAGGAAAGAAGCATAAACTCAGTAGTCAAGGTGCTAAAAGCTACAGGGCTTTACTGCCTCAAGAAGGGAGGCTAGAACCCTGAAGGTTAGGAAAGGAAAAATTCATCATATAAGCATATGTAGCTATATGCAAAAGAGTATATACATCCACACACCCTAGCAAGACACCAAAAATAGAACAAGGCGGCTGTAGGAAGGGGACAGCTACTGTAACAGTGTTCTATTAGAACATTTACTGTAATGGTAAGTTTACTTACACAACCATACAATGTTCAACATAAGATCATTGTTGCAGTAGCTTAAGCTGTACGGGTAGATTATCAAAGCTTAGGACTATATAGGGAAATGGAAAGAATTTAAGAATCCAGTAGCTCATGGAAAGTGGTCCTTGCAAAGCCTGTTCTGGACCTGGAAAACTAATCCAATTTGTAATGTTTTGTGAAAGTATGTATAAAGGCAAACATGTTGCTTGTAGAATATCTCTAGAGTCTAGCCCTTTCCAAAAAGCCATAGAAGAAGCCAAGGCCCTGATGGAGTGAACCCTGATCCTGCCATTGTCATGGTGAGACTATCAGAAAGAAATAGCATGAGGTAACCATCTACAATTGTCTTTTTGGACATTGTTTTCCTTTTTCTTACCTTCACTGGAAACAAGCAGCTTATTGACCATCCAGAAAGATTTTGTTATGTTTAAGTAGTATCTGAGGAATTTTTCTCAAAGAACCCTTGCCCTTGTAGAAAATGAGGTTGAGCTGACTCACCATAACAACATGCAATTCACATACCCTTCTTGCAGAAATCAGAGCAATGAATAACATAGTTTTCCAAACCAAGGACCTCAAATCAGCCTGATGAGCTGGTTCAAATAGAAGTGTTAGATTTTCAAGCACAAGCATAAGACCTGTTTCTCAGACAAAGTGGTCTGTGTGGCCAGATACTGCTCTTGTTCAGCATTCTACATCGGAAAAACTATTAATGCACTTAACAAGTGCATTTATAAGTACCTATATAGTATTTCTAGGAGGGACAACAAGAGCACCCTAGCAAGACATGATTTATTGTGTCCTGGTTTTACTAAATTCAGGTCTATTGTACTTGAGCAGATAGTTGTAGTACCTTACATTGGAGACTGGCAAAATCGGTTACTACACTGGAAAATGCTGTGGCAACTCTGTATGGACGCCACTGCCATCCCCAATTTAAACCATGTCATCTCCATTTCCAGTGAATTAAAATTCAGAGCTGCCAGATTACAACAATTTTTATGATTTTTTTTTGCAATTATTTTTATATTATTGACTGTGAATTTATTTCCTTGTCTGGCAATTGCCAATCCTTGTGTTATTATTGGCTGTTTTTTCATTTTAAGCATTTTTATTGGATCAACTGTTTGGATTAACTATCGGTAGATGATTTAGCATCTCTTTTTATAATTGCCAGTCTTCAACCTGCTTTACTTCTAACAGCATTGGCTGATTTCTTGTTTTTAGTAGTTTTATTGGTGTAGTTTTTGAGGTGTATTACCTGTTTAAGGTTTTTAACTGTATTGCTTTTGATGGTTACTATTCTCATTTACTGTTCTGAAGATGTCTTATTGACGAAATAACTCAACCATGTTTTTTAACAATAAAATATTTCTGCATCTTGTGCAACATGGTCATTTTTATTTTATTATTGGATTTTTAAGTTCCAGTCCCAGGTGTGCCGCTCATTTATTCAATTATTTGCTGGTTTTCATGCATTCCCTGGTGAGTCTGCACTAGACTTGCAGGAAAGGTTTCTTGAGAATACCTCCAGCATGAATACAGCTGGTTCTGTTGGAAAAGTACAGTTTTGTACCTACCATAAATGTAGATGTCCGATAGGTATGCATCTGCAGTCATAACATATGGGTTGTCCTGCCTCAGGCAGCCCTTCGGTCGGCCGGATTCCAAAGTCTGGGACTGGCCTCGGCTGATGTCACACTTTCCCTGACGTCAGAGCTTCTGGGGTATAAAGGCATCAGCCGACGCCATTTTCCTCAGTGTTTCTTGCCCCAGATGCCAGGTGCCCTCTAGGAAGGCTAAATTTGGATAAATGCTGAAAAGTTCCAAACAGTAGCAAAATATATATACATATATATATATATATATATATATATATATATATATATACAAACAAACAAATACACCATAATAGATTCCCCCAGCTAGCTGAAAGAGGGGTAAGCACCCTAGGAATACCACAGAGGGGAAGGAGGGTGGGTAATCCTGACTGCAGATGCATACCTATCGGACATCTACATTTATGGTAGGTACAAAACTGTACTATGTCCTTCAAGGATGCATCTGCAGTCATAACATATGGGTAGAATATCATAGCCAAACTGGGGGAGGAGGTACTAAGAGAAGGATGGTGTAGTTAAGATCCCCTGCAGAACTGCAGTTGCACACCCTGCTCGGGATCTGGAGTATAAAGGTAGATTATAATGCTTGGCAAATGTATGCACGGAGCTCCAAGTAGCAGCTTCTAAAATGTCCTTGGTAGCCACCCCTCGTAGGAAAGCTGTAGTGGTGGCTGTGGCCCTTGTGGAATGAGGCCTGATATTTTCAGGAGCTGTCTTTCCATGAAAAGAGTAGCAAAAGCGAATGCAATTTCCTATCCATTTTGAAATTGTCTGTTTGGAAATTGCTCTTCCTTGCACCCCAGTTGCATATGCTACAAAAAGTTGGTCAGTTTTTCTGTTGGTTTTAGTTCTGTCCAGATAGTAGCGTAGTTGTCTGTGTATATCCAAGGTGTGCAAAAGTTTTTCTCCTTTGTTCTGTGGGTTAGGGAAGAACGTAGGCAAATGAATAGCTTGGTTCAAGGATACCCTGGATACCACCTTTGGCATGAAAGTAGGATTGGTTCTCAGTGACACTCTATCCTGGTGGAAAATAAGAAAAGGCTGCAGTGCCATTAATGCCTGTAACTCGGATACTCTTCTTGCTGAAGTGATTGCCAGAAGGAAAGCAGTTTTCCAAGATAAAAACTGTAGGTCTGCTGATGCTGCTGGTTCAAAAGGAGAGTGTCAATTTTTCCAGCACAAAATTGAGATCCCATGCAGGTAGAGGGGGGTCTCCTTGGAGGTTTAACATTTTTGATCCCTCTCAAAAATTGTCTGAGAAGAGGGTGAGAGAAGATAGGAGGATCCATATTGTATTCTGCTGAAATTGCTGAAGCATGAATCTTAATGGAAGAATAAGACAGGCCATTGTGGAACAATTCTGCTAAGTATTCTAGGATGTGTGCTAGGTTTGCCACTGTGATATCTGTGCCCTTTGATGTGCTCCAAATGAGGAATCTCTTCCATTTAGCTGAGTATGTCTTCCTTGTGGAAGGTCTGCGAGCCTCCAGGATAATGTCCTTGACCCTCTAAGATAAAACAGTCTGGTTTGGTTTTAAGAAATTTTCCAGGCAGTTAGTTGCAATGTTTTCAAGTTTGGATGCAGGGTCTTGAAATTGTTCTGCGTTAGAAGAAGAGGCCATAGGGGTAGAGGCCATGAGTTCGCCTGAGACATGCTTCTCAGTAGCGGATACCAGTGTTGTCTTGGCCAGTCCGGAGCTATTAGTATCACCTTTGGCTGTTCCTCCCTGATCTTCAGTAGGACCTTGTACATCAATGGGAGAGGTGGAAAGGCATATACTGTTAGGGCATTCCAGCTGAAAGAGAGAGTCCACCCTCCAGGCTTGTGGGTGGTATATCCTTGAGCAGAATTTCTTCAGTTGGTGGTTGAGTGGGGAGGCGAACAGATCTATCTCTGGCATTCCCCATTTCCTTGTTATGAGTTTGAAGATGTCTGGATGCAGCATCCATTCGTGAGCATCCGTGGTAGTTCTGCTTAAGCTGTCTGCTAGTGAATTCTCTTTTCCTGGTACGAATTTGGCCTGCATCTGGATATTGAGATTCAGGCATAGGTTCCACAGATTCATTGCCATCCGGCATAGAGGGTAGGAATGTGTGCCTCCCTGTTTGTTTATGTACCACATGACCATGGTGTTGTCTGTTCTTATTAACAGATGTCCTTGCTGGAGGAATGGTTTGAATGCCTCGATTGCATGCTTCACTGCCAGCATCTCCTTTTGGTTTATGTGCATGCTTAGCTGTCCTTGAGGCCATAGGCCTTGGATACATTTGTCCTCCATGTGTGCTCCCCATCCTAGGTCTGAGGCGTCCGTGGTGATGGTCTGCCTAGGTTTTGGTTTGTTGAAAGGCAACCCTCTGTTGGACTGGCAGGCCTGAGCCCACCACAGGAATTCCTTTTGAAGGCATGGAATGATTGGTATCATGGTTTCTAGACTGTGCCTGTGTTGAGACCATACATTCCTTAGGTACCATTGTAATTTCCTCATATGCAGCCTGGCATGTGGGATCAAGATTATGCAGGATGCCATGTAACCCAGGGCCTGCAGGACTTTCCTTGCAGTAAGCTGAGTTTGTCCTGTCAAAGTCATGAAATAATCCGGAAGTTGTTTTTGTTTTTCTTCTGTGAGAAAAGCCATCTGAGTGATTGTGTCTAGATCCGCACCCAAAAAGGTTATCCTTTGGGATGGCACTAGTCTTGACTTTTGGATGTTGACTGTGTATCCCAAGGCCTGTAGCAGGTGTATGACATAGGCCAAGTCCTTTAACAATTTTGTCTTGTTGTCTGTTTGTATTAGGCAGTCATCCAGGTATGGGTAAATTTGAATTCCCTGAAGTCTGCAATGTGCAATTACTGATGCCAGGCATTTCGTGAATACTCTGGGCGCAGTAGATAAGCCAAAGGGCAATGCTGAGAATTGATAATGCTCTGATCCTGCAAGAAATCTGAGGTGTCTTCTGCAATCTGGTCAGATAGGGACGTGCAGGTATGCCTCCTTGAGATCTAGAGTCACCAGCCAAGACTCCTTGCCCAACATGGGAAGAAGTTGCTGTAGGGTCAGCATTTTGAATTTTGGCACAACGAGATATGTGTTCAGTGCGGACAAGTCGAGAATAGGCCTCCATTGGTTTTCTTTTCTTGGTACAAGGAATAGTCTGGAGTAAAATCCTTGGCCTTGTTCCATAGATGGTACCCTTTCTATCGCTTTCATCAGAAATAAATTGTTGATTTGTCTTAAAGCCTCTGCCTTCTGGTTTGGTGGAAGGTTTGGCATTCCGCTCCTTTTTGGTAAAGTGTGGAAGTGAAACCTGTATCCTTTGTCTATTGTTTGCAATGTCCATGTGTCCTTTGTAATGCAATGCCAGTTTTTCGAGAATAAAGCCAGCTTTCCGCCCAAGGGAGCTTCCAGTTGATCCCTGGTAGGCGGAATCAGAGTCAAGTCATTGTGTCTGTCCTGTGGTAGTGGTTGTAGTTGCAGCTGTGGCACTACTCCTCTGATTGGCAGGCTGCCACTGACGGCCCCTGTAGGCACCCTTTGATTGACCTCTGCCTCTAGGGCATCTATTCCTGCCCCTCTGTGCTCTGGAGGTGTCTGGAAAGGACCAATTCTTTGTAGGCCAGTTTCTGCTGAACCTCGGAGGTTGGACCTGCAGAAATTCCTTTACTGTTTGCACAGATTTTGCTTTTTCTTCCGCTTTCTTTAGAATCTCCTGTGCAGGGGAGCCAAATAAATTTTGTTTCTCCATTGGAGCATCGAGGAGTTTCGCCTTGACATGGTCTGGCAAGGATTGCTCTTTTAGCCAGGCATGCCTACGAATTACTGCCCCAGTCATAGCTGATCTAAATGAAGCCTCCAGTGCATCATAGCCACATTTTAAGAAATGATTACTGACCTGCTGAGAGTTGTGTACCAAATCCTGAAGGGATTTACGGTCTAAAGGTTCAGGAGAAGAAAGCTTCTTATTCAGCTGATCTAACAAAAATTCTTGGTACTGCATCATATGGAATTGACAGTTTAATGCCCTGGCAGAAAGAGTAGCAGATGTATAAACCTTTTTACCCCATCTCTCTAATGCTCTAGACTCTCTTTCAGAGGGTAGGGGATTTTTGGCAGTAGTAGCTGCAACCCCTTTTGGGCCCTGAGAAATAGTTTCTGGGTCTGCAGCATGGGCTTTATACAGGTGGAAGTGAGAATCCGGGACCCTGTAATATCTGTCAGGTTTGGCAGGGGCCGGGGGAAGAGAATCAGGTGCAGTACTGACATCATTATACACATCATCAATTACAGTTAGAACAGGTGGTATGGCTAAGGGCCTATGCTGGGGCAAATGCAAAAAGGTCCTTAATCTTTTTCTAGAATCAGAAAAATCCTGACCCTGCCATTGAAAGTGCTCCCTCATGGAGTGCAAAGTCTCCCCAAAGGAAAATTCTTCAGGTGGGGAGGCCGAAGGAATAGAATCTTCTGCATCTGAATCCTCATAAGGCGAGTAGGCCCCTTCCTGATGGTCTGACAAATCAGATCCATCCGTGGAGTAAGCAGAGGAGAGAGGTTCAGAGGGATCAGTCCTGGGCCTTTTGTCTGGTGGAGGTTGGGAGGCCCTGTCTGGGTGAGGCTGGGAACCCCTAATTAAGGCTATAAGGTCCTCAGCAAGACTGAGAATCTGAGAACTTGAGGAAGGCCTCTGTGATGTAGATTTGGCAGGCAAAGCTTTTGAAAGTTTGGCAGCTTTAGCCCTGGAGAAGGCCTTAATAGACATAGAAGCTGGGGGCCTAGCTGCCCCACGTGCAGGAGTAGAAATGTCCAAAGGAATGGTGTCGGACAATTCTTGAGCACTAGCTTCGGTAGGGATTTCTGAAGCTGACTCAGCCGGGGCCTCTCTGGCCTCGGTTGTCGGAGGTATGGTTTCGGTCGTAGTAAGAACCGAGGACTCGGTTTCAGCCGAAACTGAGACACTCACGGTAGGCCTAGTCGTGGTTTCAGCCGAAACCACGGGCCGCAAGTGTCGGTCCTTTTCCTTGCGTTTTTTGGCCATATGCGTAGTCGGAGTCTCCGACGGCATTTTATATGCAAAATTGGTTCCAAAAAATTCTTCTGCAAACTCCGACCGATGTCTAAGAGTCCGTCGGTTGAAGGAGGCACAGGCTAAACAAGCTGATACGTCGTGGTCTGGGCCTAAGCAAGGAAGGCAGAAAGAATGGAAATCCTTATGAGGTATTTGGTTCCCACAAGTTAAACAATTATTTACTTTGTCTGACATCGGCTGAGGCAAGAAAGAGTCCCCAACGGGGTACTTAGCTTTTCAAGTCTTGGTAGCTGAAATCTCTGGATCTGACCGACCGGCACTTGCGAACAGCTTCTGCTTCGGGCACCGCGCAGCAAGAAAGACTGAGGAAAATGGCGTCGGCTGATGCCTTTATACCCCAGAAGCTCTGACGTCAGGGAAAGTGCGACATCAGCCGAGGCCAGACCCAGACTTTGGAATCCGGCCGACCGAAGGGCTGCCTGAGGCAGGACAACCCATATGTTATGACTGCAGATGCATCCTTGAAGGACATCCTTACTTTGCTTATCTAACAGCCTACACAAGGGCGTTATCAGTTTAACCGAGGTAATTGCAATACCATTAATGTACCTACTGAACCTTGTTCTAGTAGGCAGTTGGACTTACAGCAAATACAACCAGGTAATGACAACACTTATGGCAACCTGGCTTCTTCCTCTCGATGTGATGTGAGTGTTAATGGCAACATTAGTAAGTGGCTGGACACAGTCAACTGTCCTGAGGAGAAGCAGTACATTTGTTCTGCCCAGGGCAAATTTTTAACACTTGAGCAACAAATTCAAGCTTTGGACAAATCATTATTCAAATATAAATCTTTACAGCTAGACAACTATTTCCTGGGGGAAGTGTAAAGCAGCAACATTTCCTGAAAGGGTTACTTATGTGGAAGTTTCCCACGGTGTCCAGGAAAATTCTCCATTCCATATGGTGCTGCTTGAATTATTTGACAGCATGGGTCTTGAATTGATCACTGAAGTAAACGAAGTGCAGATGTGTTGCCAGGAAGAAGAGATTTCCAAATTAGCTGATTCGACTGTTGTACACTTGGATTTTACGAAGCACAAACCCACTTCTAACAATGTGTTTTTACAAATAGATTCCAAGTTAATTTCTGATAAACACAGACCTGTCCAGGGAGGTTTTAGATGATTACAATCAATTTTTCACTGACACAGACATTCCTTTAGAGCAACTTTTTCTCAGAACATCTGAGCATTTAGCAAACAAGAACAAAGGGGTTCTGATATTTTCAGACAATTCTGGATATTCAATCAGGGGCAAGAAATGGGGAAAGAAAAAACACCAAACAAACCAACGTACAAGATGGTGAATCCTGTAGATCTGATGGATATTGTTCACAACAGCTGCACTCCAGGTAATCGGGCTACTACTAATTTTTACAACGTTAATATTTACAACTTCATTGGTGCCAATCACCACAACCTATTTCTTAAGGGGTTTACTTTTATACCTTTAGCCAGAACTAATGTTGAACAGACTATATTGGATCTAAAATTTTTCACTACAAAGCTTAACTTTCAAGTTTTGTTTGATGATACTTGAACTACAGAGCCCCCAGTTTAGAATTTAAAAAGAAAGAGTGTGCCCCCCCACACATCCTATTGTGAATGTTTATGAGAAGTTCTGTGAGTGTCACATGAAGAAGCTACTTAACAACAAATTATCTCACAAGTTTCAAATTTAACAAAGAATGAAAGACTCATCCTACACACTATGACTTATGATAAAAATATCTGATGCATGAAACCTGATAAAGGAGGGGGTTAGTTATAATGGTTTATATTGACTACTCCAGTCGTATGCACAATTTACTCAATGATGATTCCACGTATTGTATTGGGTCTGTGAATGATATCAACATAGCTTGCAAAGCAATTAACATGCACCTGGATGAACCACTATTGTTTCACACCATTTCCTTGGGGCTTTATGATTTTTTTAAAAGTGCATTGCCCTGTTATTCCCCAAATTTTTGGGATGTCCAAGATCCATTCCAACATCTAGAATCCTCTATCATGACCTATTGTGGCTGCTAATGGCTATATTACAGAACCTAATGTCAAATTTATTGATCGGAAACTTAAAACACTCTTCAACAATTTTTCACATATTATTCGTGACTCCTGGGACTTTTTGGACAAAATGAGGAGACTTGAGATGCAAAATTTCTATTTGATTGCAAAGTGTGACATAAAAATTTATTCATGGCCACTCCTCACGATGAAGGTCTCAGCTGGTTTGCAGAGATTGTTTCCAAATATGGTCCTCTGACATCGACATAACATTGGTGACTGAATTCATGGATCTTATATTGGGCAACAATTTTACTGTTTTTGAGGATGAGTATTATGCACAGCTCCAAGGTGTTGCTATGGGGACCACTTGTGCCGCCGTCTTCTTCAATGCTGTCCTCCTTCATTGGAAAACCAAAGCGGTATTCAAACCTCAACTACTTGAGCACTGAGTTGGGTACTTTTGTTACCTGGATGATATTTTTATTCTATGGTCTGGTAAAGAACAACAACTTCTTGAGTTTATTGGCCAACTGGAACTGACATTGCAGTTTTTGAACTTCACCCACAAAGCTGTTGCTGACTGGATTAACTTTACTGACACTGAAATTAAGAAACATTCAGGTGGGGTACTGAATACTTCCATCTACAGGAAGCCCACATTTTGTAATACTTTTCTGCACTTTACTAGTTGCCACCCCTTACATCAGAAGAAAGGGGTGGTTAAGAGCCAGTTCATCAGATTTTCTAGACTGACTTCTGATAAACAAGTTTGTATTGAGCAGTTTGTAAAGTTGAGATCTATGTTTCTGGACTAGGGTAATTTGACCCAGTTAATTGCTGAGCTTTATGATGAGGTCCTAAATGAAAGAAAAAAGAAGTTATGTACTCACCATAACGTTCCATCTGAGTAGGTACTTCATTTGTCTGCAACCTGTGGGTATCGGATCCGACTTCGGATCCGAGCCGGCAGATTTCCAAGCTCCAAGATCCAAGCTCCTAGCTCCTCCCCCTACCCATAATCCCCAGCTACCAACCATATTACCTCAGACAGTTGTTTTTGTCTCACCAACCTGGTAACACAAAAAATCAACTGCAAAGGTGATCAGAAACAGGGGGGGGGTCGGTTGCAGACAAATGAAGTACCTACTCAGATGGAACGTTATGGTGAGTACATAACTTCTTTATCTGAAGTAGTTACTTCATTTGCTCTGCAACCTGTGGGATAGAGTCCCCAGCTACCTTATAAAAACCTGGGTGGTCCTTACGGAAGGATATTCCGAAGCACCGCTGAGCCAAAAGAAGCCCTACTTCTCGAAATCACATCTAATTTATAATGAGAAATTAACGTATGAGAAGAGGACCAAGTAGCTGCTGAACATATGTCGTCCACTGGAACCCTAGACCAAAAAGCAGTTCAGGTGGCTACAGATCTTGTAGAATGAGCACGGATACTAACCGGGGCTGGTTTGCCAGACGATATATACCCCTGAATAATACAGTGACGGATCCAATTTCCTACAGTCACTTTGTAAATGGCTTTACCCATGGCTGATTTTGCATACGAGACAAACAACTGGTCCGACTTGCGAAACTCTCCAGTCCTATGCAAGTAGAAACACAGCTGTCTGTGTACATCCAATTTGTGTAATGTGTATTCTCCCTTGTTCTGAAATGTTGGAAAAAACACTGGTAGATTTATCGATTGATTTATATTTGCTTCTGAAGCAACCTTAGGCAAGAAAGACGGGTTAGTCCTGAAGGACACTCTATCTTTGTGAAAGATAAGGTAAGGAGGTTTCATACACAAGGCTTGTAATTCTGAAACCCTTTTGGCCGAAGTAATAGCCACTAAAAAGGCTGTTTTCCATGACAAGAACTTCAACGGAATTGAGGCCGCAGGTTCAAAAGGTGGACTCGTCAAGGCTTGCAAGACTAGAGTGAGATCCCATGGGGGAACCACAGACTTTATCGGTGGATTTAAAAGGAAGATGCCTCGTAAGAAGGTTTTGCACAACTTTGTAGATGCTAAGGAACCTATGCCATCACCCACATGAAAATGGGAGATGGCCGCCAATTGCACCTTAGCTGTAGAAGCGCTTGCTCCCTGCCGAAAGATCAACGAGAGGAAGTCCAGAATGGTCGGAATAGGGACAGTAAATGGGTCCAAGCCTTTGTCTTTGGCCCAAATGGAAAAACATTTCCATTTACTGTTGTAAAGTTTTCTGGTAGATGGCTTATGAGCCGCAACCAGAATGGCCTTAACGGGAGATGAGATACCGGGAGTCCTAGCCATTAATGGAACTGGATCAGTCAAGCTGCAAGCTTGAGGTTGACCAGGTTCGGGGT
This sequence comes from Protopterus annectens, assembly GCF_019279795.1. NCBI lineage: Eukaryota > Metazoa > Chordata > Ceratodontiformes > Protopteridae > Protopterus > Protopterus annectens. The sequence goes on along the minus strand of NC_056743.1, from coordinate 918,876,437 downwards.
TGGGCAACCCGCGGGATGAGAGATCAGCTCTGGACTGGGATCCAGAATCCACGGAGGAGCCACACAGTGAGACCGCAGAAAGGGGAACCAGATCTGCCGAGGCCAGAATGGGGCTATGAGGATAACTCTGCTCCCCAACTGACAGGCTTTCTGAATGAATTTCATCATGTGTGGAAGGGGGGGATAAGCATAAAGGAGCCTGGGAGGCCACGCATGGACTAAAGCGTCTCTGGGGGTCTCCCCTCTGGGGGGAATTATTGCGAAGTACTCGCTGCATTTTGTGTTTAAAGGAGAAGCAAAAAGATCGCAGCGAGGCTGACCCCATTTGTGGAAGATCTGCTTCGCAACAGATGGATTCAGAGACCACTCGTACGGAGTGAGAAGCACCCGACTTAGTTTGTCCGCTAATATGTTGGATCGTCCCGGGATGTGCGTTGCTACCAGAAAACGGTTGGTGGAGATCACCCATTCCCAAACTCTCATGGCCTCTTGACACAGGGGATAGGATCTGGTTCCTCCCTGTTTGTTTATATACCAGACTACAGACATGTTGTCTGTCTGGATCGCAATAGTCCCCAGGGAAAGAAGGTCGTGGAGAGCTTGCAACGCCAAAAGCACCGCCCTCATCTCTAGGACACTGATATGCAATGCGGTCTCTAGGGAAGTCCACATGCCTTGAACGGATCTGCCTGAACAATGCCCCCCCACCCGAGGCGAGAAGCGTCCGTGGTCAACATGGCTTCGACCGGGGGGATAACAAAAGGCCTCCCTTCTCTGAGTTCCCGCGCATGTAACCACCAAAGAAGGGAGTCCCTGCAAACTCTGCTCAGCGGTATCGGCATGTTCAATGGGTGGAACAAGAGGGACCATTGGACTTGAAGGGTCCATTGTAATATTCGCATTCATAGACGGGCATGGAGGGAAAGACCGATCGCTGCTGCCATAGACCCCAGTGCCCTCAAGACTAACTCCGCTGGAGGAGTAGGACTCCGGAGAACGGCTAACACCTGATAAGACAAGCTGTTCAGTCTGACAGATGTTAGAGTAGCTCGGGAGATTTGAGTATCCAACTTGGCCCCTATGAATTCCAGGGCTTGAGTGGGGTACAGGCAGGACTTCTGCCAGTTTACTGAAATGCCTAGGTTGTGGGCTAGAGTCAGTGCGTAATCTCTCGCCACAGAGAGCTGATGCCTGTTGGTCGCAGTAAGGAGCCAGTCGTCTAGGTACGGGAAGATCTGAATGCCCTGAAGTCTCAGGTGGGCTGCAACCACCGCCATGACCTTGGTGAACACTCTGGGGGCTGAGGTGAGGCCGAATGGAAGAATCCTGAATTGATAATGACTGGCTCCGAGCCGGAAGCGAAGAAACCTCCTGGATCGTCTGTCCATCAAGATGTGGTAGTACACATCCTTGAGGTCTATGGAGCACATCCAGTCATTCTCCCGCAGAAGGGGGAGAATAGATTGAAGAGTGACCATCCGGAACTTTTCCTTGGGTATGAACAGGTTTAGAGTGGAAAGGTCTAAGATGGGTCTGAGGTCCCCGGTTTACTTTGGCACCAAAAAGAACCTTGAGTAATAACCCAATCCGGACTGATCTGGGGGGACGGGCTGGATGGCACTTTTTCTTAGCAGCTTCAAAATCTCTGAAGCCGCTGCCTCCCTCTGATCGGGTGGGACATCGGGGAGGCGTCTGGTTTTGGGGGGAAGATTTAGGAAAGGAATGAAATAACCCCTGGAAATGATACGGAGCACCCATCGATCCTTTGTAAGGGACTCCCAGTTTGACAGGTGCTTTGTCAACCACCCCCCCAACTGCCTCCAGAGAGGGACAGTCGGGCAAGCCCTCAGGGCTGTTGCGCGGGTCTATCCGAGAAAGGTTCTCTAGACCCGAAATTACGCGACCCCCCTCTGCCTCTGGGCCGGCATCCATCTTGTCCTCCTCTGCCTCTAGACGACGAGTGGTCCGCAGCTGGATGGGATTGCTGAGACTTGCGGAACCACAGCTTCTTTTGTCCCCTCTGATTCCTGGAGAAGGATCTTTGGGGACTAGAGAAGCGGACTCCGACGGCAGACAGCGTCTTCCCATCCTTTTCGCTTTGGACCAGCGTATCGCAAATGGTCTTGCCGAAAAGAGCAGAACCGTCAAAGGGGGTGTTCGCGAAGGATGCCTTGAAGTGATCCGCGAAGTCGCAAAGACGGAGCCAGGCGTGACGTCGTAAGACGACCCCTGCTCCGCTGGCTCTAGCAGCTCCTTCCGAAGCATGAGAGAGGAGCCGCATAGACGTATTAGAGATGGATTTCAGAGTGGCCATTCGTGTCGTAAACACATCCCTGTCCCCGACCGACATGGACTCCGGGGGGGCTGCAGCATATTCCTTGATCAAGTCTCGTTGTAGCCTGATGGTATGTGCCATATAGTTCAGCGCCCTTATGGAAAAGGTCGCTGAAGCAAACATCCGCTCCCCAATCCAGTCCAACGCTCGAGATTCTTTATCTGGCGGGTGGACCAAAGAACTCTCCTGAGTGAGTTCTTTCTTGGTGGCCGCCGCCACCAACATGGCATCAACAGGGGTTCCTTTGGCCCATGATTGTCTATCTGTGGGGGACTTAGTATTTTATCGGGACGCCTAGCGATTGGCTCCACGGTGTCGGGCTCCTTCCACGCCCTGGTGGTACTTAAGTCCACCAGGGGGTCGGCTGGAGGGGACACCCAGGAGGTAGATGGGCCTGCCTCAAACGCCTCCAGGAACACAGATTCATCAAGGGAAGGTTTTTGGGCAGACCACCCCCCTCTAATACGCAACATTTCCATGATGTCTCCAAAGGAGACATCTTCAGGGGGTGACCTTGGGGAACCCTCCCTATCATCCAAGTCCGTGTCGGTAGTAACGGACTCGGGGGAGTCTAGGTGCCTCCTTTTACACTGACGTTTCCAAGGAACCTCCTCGGTGGGGCTATCCGAAGAGGGCTCGTCCACAGGTTGTTGTTCCTCCACGGGAACTAGCTGGAGGGCTTGGGCAGTCTGTCCCGATGGTCGGATGATGGAAGACAGACCCTCATACAGTGGGGGTACGGGTGGATCCGAAGCCCGAACCCCCGGTCTGGAGGATCTCGACAGTACCCTCTCCACTACCTCAAAAGCCGAAGGAGAATCACCCACGCCAGCTTCTGAGAGCAATCTCCTCGGCTCCGAGGAAGGGATCGGGGTCGGAGCCGATGCAGTCGGCGCTGAGAGAGAGGTGCGCTCCGAAGCCAACAGCTCCGAAGATACAACAACTCCCTCGGATCCGACACTCAGCACTCGACCCCGAGAGCTCGGATCCGACAAGCTCGAGGGCATAGTCGGTGTCGAAGAGACCAGCGCTATTGGCGCCGACAAATCCCTGGGTCCGAAGGGGCCCGGATCCGATGACTCCGAGATCCAAAAACGAGTCGTAGAAGGAGTGATCGGGGCAAACATTGGGGCCGCACTCCCCCCCAGAGGGGGGGGAGGCAAGAGCACCCCCATCTGCATTTGGGTCTGTAAGAACCGATGCATCATCCGATCCATATCTGCTTCGGAGATGCTTTTGGTTGACCTGGAAGAGGTAGTTGAGGCGGGCCGGGAGGGCCACCTCGACGACCTCGAGGGAGACCGATCTTCCTCCTCCGGCTCCGGCGAGAAGCTAGGAGAACGGAGCCGAGAGGAGGAGGATCCGGAGACCCCCGAAGGAGACTTAGCTACTTTAGCTGGCGGAGCTGAGGGGTGAGATTCGGCCCGCCTTTTATGGGATCTATGTCCCTCCTTATCCTTGTGCCTCTTCTCCTTAGCTGAGGAGGCACTAGTTTCCCCAGAGCTCAAACCCGAAGAGGGAGGTTGAGTCCCGGGTTGGGCTAAGGGAACAGAGGGCGCCGAGGCAACCAGAGCCCGAACGGGACAGGAAGAAGAAGCTGACCCTTGGGGGAGATTTCCCGCCAGGATCAGCTTGTTTTTCCTATCCTGAAGTGCCCGGGGGTTAAAGGCCGCACAGATCTGGCAGGCCTCTGAAAGATGGGCTGTCCCCAGGCACAAAACGCACTGAGTGTGGCCATCAGCTGGGGAAAGCTTGTGGCCACACTCAGTACATTTAGAAAAAATGGCCTTAGGCCCTTCCGCCATGTTAGCACTCACACACACACCCAAACGCTAAGGGGGGAGGGGGAGTAACAAAGAAAAACTAATTAACTGTACCAAGGAAAAAATTTAAACTAGCACTAAAAAGGGTTAGAAAAAGGTTTACTACTACACACACACGATTTTTAAACTCTAGGATGAAGTTATAATCAGAAACGATCTCACCCAGCCAGGAGCTCTTCAAAGGGAAAGCTTCTTCAGCCGCGGCAAAAAACGATCTGAGGTAATATGGTTGGTAGCCGGGGATTATGGGTAGGGGGAGGAGCTAGGAGTTCGGATTTTGGAGCTTGGAAAGCTGCCGGCTCGGATCCGAAGTCGGATCAGATACCCACAGGTTGCAGAGCAAATGAAGTAACTACTTCAGATCAATAAATATGGACTATCATTAAAAAAGGTCTAGTAACTTGATCACTGGGAGCAGACGAAGAGACTGTTCATCAGAAATTTGATTACTCAACTAACATGCTTCTACATGATTCTCTGATGCCCATGGCATCCGTAGAATCCCCAGTAAGAACTGGTCCATTTTACAATGCAACGAGGATCTTAAAGTAATATTCAATCACCCCCTACTTTTACTTTTAAAAGAAGACCTTGCATTGAGAACATCCTTTTAAAAACCCATACAGGAGCCACTTCTGAACCATCCTTATTTGACATGTAAGTGTGGGTATTGTTCTCAATGTTCTTTTATAGACATGGACTTTGGGGGGGTGTATTAATGAACAAGATACAAAAATGGATGTGTTGGGGTGAATTCAACTGCTTCTAGGACATAGTGGTCTACATGGCCAGGTGCTGCTCTTGTTCAGCGTTCTATATTGGAAAAACTATTAATGCACTGAACAAGCGTATTCATCATTTCAGCTCCTATATAGTATTTCTAGGAGGGACAACAGTAGCACCCTAGCAAGACATGCTTTATCATGGCCTGTTTTTTCTAAATTCAGGTTTACTGTACTTGAGCATATAGTATCAGCACCTTACACTGGAGACTGGCAAAACTGATTACTACACCAGGAAATGCTTTGGCAACTCCGTATGACTGTCACTACCTTCCCCGGTTTAATCCATGCCATCTCCATTTCCAGTGAATTAAAACTTAGAGCTGCCAGATTACAACAATTTTTATGACTGTTTTTTTGCAATTGTTTGATATTATTTCCTTGCCTGGCAATTGCCAATCCTTGTGGTATTACTGGCTGATTTTTTTGTTTTAAGCATTTGTATTGGTTCAACTGTTTGGATTAACTATTGGTAGATGATTTAGTATCTCTACTTTTAATTGCCACTCTTCAACCTACTTTACTTCTATCAACACTGGTTGATTTCTTGTTTTTAGTAATTTTATTGGTGCAGTTTTTGGGGTGTGTTACCTGTTTAAGGTTTTTAATGGTATTGCTTTTGAGTGTTACTGTGCTCGATTATGGTTCTGAAGATGTCTTATTGATGAAAGCGCTCAACCATGGTTTTTAACAATAGTGTTTCTGCTTCTTGTGCAACATGGTCTTTTTTATTTTATTATGCAACTGTAGAAGAGGATGAGCAGTAACAAGGTTTGGAGGAATAGCATTTTGAAATTTGGGATCCTGACAATACGACTGAGAAAGAAGAGGTTTAGGACTGGTCTCCAAGTTTCTTTTTTGTTTGGCACCAGAAAGATCCTTGAATAAAAACCCTGTGCCTATCTGATTTGTGGTCACTAGTTCTATGACCCCTTGTGACAACATGTGATCTAAAACTGGGAGAAACAGGGATGTTTGGTTTACAGGATGAGAAGGAATAACCTAGAAAGGAGGAAGGGACTCTCAGCACCATGTGTACCACTGATGGATGATTCTCAGAACTTATCTGCCAGTGATAATCTGATGCCATAGGGAGAGACAAAGCCGAGACTGTGGGGTAGATTTAAATGGTTACCGGGGGGGGGGGGGGTCTGAAGAGGCAAACAGTCATTATGCCTTTTTAGATTGCCCTCCTTTCTTCTTAGAACCTCAGTGCTGTTGCTTTTCAAAATTGTTTATCTGAACCTTGCTGAGACTGTTTATTTTACTTTAAAACAGGTTCCTGAATTAGAAGGAACGTTTTTATTAAACTTAGAAAAGGAGGGTTGAAAGATTTGTGTAACCCTCTAAATCAGTTTCTCTTTTTCATCATATCTTTGAAGGACCTTGTTAGCAGAATGGTAACCAGAAACATCCTTATTTAGGGCAGAATTTAAAATCTTAGCATCTTCTAAAAGTTTTGAGTATGTAACCAATTAAATCGTCTCATAACTGAACTTGTAACAACAGCTCTGGATACAGCATCAGCAGAATCATAAGACCGTTTGGTTACTTTTACTTGAGAAGCAGACACAGTTAAGGAATTTAATGAAGTTTTAACCCCAAAAGATGGAAGGTTAGTTAACCTACTTATGTTCTCAAAGGAAGCTAGTAAAAATTTTAACATGTAAGTCTGGCAGTTCAGAATTCTGACAGATAAAGTAGCAGAAGAATAACCTTTATTTTCAAACCATTCAAACTCTTTCCCATGCTTATCCAAGGGAATGGAGTTAGCATTCACAAAATGTTTAACAGTAGATGGCTTTGTTAAGGCAATAACTGCACAATCTGGAATAAGAAAGCAGATATTTGTGCATCTGAGGGACCTTATACCTTAGACTTTTGGGGGGGGCAGGACGTTTACTGTCAGGCATACTGCAAGCTATTAAACTTCCTCTAAATCTGATAAGTCAGGATGGACAGCTGCAATCTAAGGAAAATCCATAATTGTATTTTATTTATTTATCCTTTGTTGAGTGGATTAGTCCCAGTAGGCTACTATCCTCTTTTCAGGAGAGCTGAGGTGGTATTTATATTACTAGGGGAAATATGGTCAGGGCATCTGGGGACTTCCACTACTCTTTTTGAAAGGTGTCGTGGGATCTTTTACATCCACCTGTGCTATCATCAACTCAAGCAGATAAAGCAGTTTAACATCTCATCTGAAGGACAGCACACACAGGAGTGCAGCACTATCGTTATGCTGCACTGCAGTTTCAGCAATCAATCTACCTGGTGGGGGAATAGAACCCACAGTCTTCTGCACCAAAGGCAAATGTATTGCCTATTGCACCACTGACACTGATCGGTTGTGAAATAGTGATTTCATCCTGTTCCCTCTGGAATAAATCTTTAATTTCAGCAACAGTTATCAGAAGAAAAAAAAACTCTTCTGGGGAAATCTGAAAAAAAAAAATCTCTCCAGAATCTGAACTTTCAGAGTGAAGAAAATTCCCTGAAGAAAAACACTCTCCTTCCAGTCCTTGCTCTTCTGACTGGGAATCAGAGTCGGATTGTGAAGGAAATCTTTTATAATTTTTCTGTTTGAAGTCAATGAAGAAACAGGATTTACAACCATAAAGGCAATGCCCAGCAAGTCTTCCCTGTCCACAGTTAAAGAAACAGACATTTTTAATCTTTTTCCCCCCTGGGAGACAATATGGAAAAAAGTGACTCATGTTAGAGACACTAGCATGGCAGTCAGGCACCTTAGCTCAGATGTGCGGTAAGACTTCATCCATTCCTTCCCCTCAGACAGACAAGACTGGTTCTCCCTTGCCCAGCAAGGGCAATCTTCAGCCACAGAAGATGCGTTCTAACTCCCAGTCCTTAGTGGCTTCCCAAGGAGCTAAACCAAAGAGGCCAAAAGACAAAGATGAACAAGGTTTGGCCACAACAGAGACACCCACTGGTAGCTCAAGCAGCGAAGGAGTCAAAATGTAGAAAAAAACAGAGTAAAAAATATTTTTAACACATTTTTTCAGACAAGCATTCTCCAAGTAAAAATCACTTTATATAAAGGAGCAGTCCATTAGAAAAAAATAACAATTTGACAGAAAAAGCACAATTTTCCTCAGAAAATGTATTAGTAGAAGGTTTTCCCCAGAAGGATACTTACCTGTCTAGCTTTGAAGGGTCGCTAGCTGACCATTAGTTCCATGAAGCCTGTGGAGGAAGAGCACTTTGGCAGCAAGAAAGGTCTAAAGCTTTGGCTTCCTAACCTGTGCTTTTATGCATCTCTCTTTGAGCCCTACAGCCATTGGAGTGTGTGGATGGTGTCCTGAAGCTTTGAAAGCTGGGCGGTGGTCATTTCTTTGGCAGGATACAACACAAACAGCTTAGACTACTGCAAAAGTGATGTTATGTTGAACATCGCCTACTCAAACAACTGCACTGCCATCATCACCACACAGATCATCACTGCAGTAACTTACTCATGGGATGAATACTAAAGCAAGTGAAGAATTTCTTTGGCAGGGGATAAAGCATACTGTGCTGGATAGCAGAGTCAAAATTTGTCCAGCTCTTGGATTTGATGTCCACCTTGTGCTCAGAAACAGTACAGACAAAGGCTGGTTGGTTCATAAATGACCTGAATGATCATATATATATATTTTTAATATGTTCTGGCCACTATCCCAGTAGACTGCACCTTGACTGTTGGCCTTTTTGACCACTAACCTTCTGGAATCAAAGCACAAAATAAAGTAGTTAGCTAACAATTTGGAAAGAATTTTGATGGACATGGGTCTACCATTTACCTCATATAAAAAGAGACATATATTTAGTCCACTGACACCTTTAGTCCTGGAAAGTAGAACCTTACTGTCTGTGGACATCCAAACAATGGAGAATTCTTTAGCTTCTTATTTCACAATTAAAGAAAAAGGTGGGTTGTTAAATGACTTGGTTGACTGCCACCTCGGATACTACTTTCATCATAAAATAAAGTTATCTTTAAATACTTACATTGTCTCTACATAAAAACATATAAGTTTCCTTCAGCACCCTCCTTGTTGAAGTCATAGCCATAAAGAAAAGTGTTTCCAGGAAAGGAACTTCAAAGGTACAAATGGACTGCGAGAAAAGTGAGCTACTGCTGGTAGTTGAACAGTATGGATAAAGGTCAACTGGAAAGCACCAGTTTTCTAAGAGGTTTTAGTTGTAGTATTCCTTCAAAAACTATTTTACTACACAGTGGGACAAAATGAGTGAATTATGGAGGTGGTAGACCACTACAGCAGAAAGGTGCACCTCGATGGACGGATAAAATAGACAAACCCATAAAGAGGAATTCTGAGAAATACTGCAAAACACATTACTCTGTGCACTCCTTTGAGTTTATGGCTTTAGATGTACACCACACCGAGAAACTCTTCTACTTGGCCAAATATAATTTTGAAGTTGGGCACTATCACAAACATGTTTAGGAATGAAAGATCCAGAGCCAAGAGTCTCCAAGCATCTTCTTCACCACTAAAACATCCTTGAATAAAAACCTTTCTCCACCTGGGATGGAGGAACTGGTTCTATCACTCCCTGGGACAGCATATGATGCAGGTTTCAGAAATAAAACAGTCTGGTCTGGTGGATGAGAAATAACCCCCTGGAAAGGAGGAATTTCCTCCTTCTGCTATCTGTAACCTTGATGAATGATCTTCAGAACCCATTTGACTAAAACTATATGTAGCCAATACAAAAGTGGAGATTTAGACTTTCTGGAAGGGAAATAGGACTGCCAAGGTTGGGGTGTGTGTGTGTGTGTGTGTGTGTGTGTGTGACTTGGTCCCTTAGTCATTCTGACTTTTTGGACTGTCCTTGGTTTTTGGAGGTTCCAGAATTCTTTTTTGGAAGCCACTTGCAATTTCTTCTTAAACATCTGTTTGCCTACATTTTGTTCTGACTGTTTATCTTGTATTTTTGCTGACAAAATTGGATGAGGGATTACAGAACCGCTTTGAAAATTTGGAAAAGGAGGACTGAAAAATTCCCTGAATCAACTTACCCCTTTCATCACACTTTTTGATCACCTCAGCAGTAGAAGAGCTAAAAGCTAAATCTCAAGAATTTAAAATCTCATTTTTAGCATTGTCTAGAAGGTTCTGAGAATATAGCCAGGCATACCTAAAAAAGTACAAGTGGCCACAGCCCTGGAAGAAGTATCAAAAGAGTCATACAGACAATGTAATCAGTCAGTTGTGACTTGCACAAAGGAAGAAACTAAATTATGTAAAGCAGGTTTTTCCTCACAAGAAGAAATTGCAGACAGAACATTCCTCATACTTTTGCAATTAGTTAAAACAAACTTTAACATATGGGCCTGATAATTCAAAATTCTGAAAGTCAAAGTTGCAGAAGAATACATTTTTTCCTCATAATTACCAATCATCTTCCCATCCTTGTCAGGAGTATGACTGGAATTAATTGAATGCTGTGCAGCAGCTGGATTAACTAGAGCTATAGCTGCTGGGTGAAGTTTGGGAAGAGTGTATAAAAACCTAAAAGACTGAGGAACTTTGTACATCCTATCTGCCTTTTAAGGGGCAGCTGGCTGACTATCAGGAAAATTGCAGGCAGTAACACACATCCTCTAAAGCTGACAGAACTGGAGGAATGGGTGAAGGTTTTGGAAATTACTACGAGCTGTTACATAATGATTTTCTTAAGGGACTAAGAAACCAGTGTTCTCTCACTGAAAACAATAGCAAATTCTGGAAATAGTCTGAGGAAGAGAAACCCCAACAGGGAGAATCAGAAATTGAGCTCTCCTAGAAGTCTGAATTAGAAATCTGAGGATACAACCCTGCATCTGTCACTTCATCTTCCTGTCCAGATTCAGAATCTTGAATTTCTTCAGTCTTTTACCAGAAATCTACTTTATAGGAAGAATCAACAGCCTGAATTAAACCAAAAGCCAGACCCAGTAAACTACTCCTGTATAAGGAAATTTGACAAGGAGTAGATACATGTTTAGTCTTCGGTTTCTTTTTGTCAATAATTAAGAGGCCAACAGTTTTATTAATGGTAGCAGCAGCTTTCCCAGGGATGGGCACAACATTCTGACAAAACAGGGCAGCCTTCCTTGTTCCCTCTCCTCTCCCTGGACTGACAAAAGTGGCTTTACATTGCCCACCAAGGGGTACCAACAGCTGCAGAGGATGTGACTAATTCCCAGTCCTTAATAGCTGTAGGTGATACACCAGAGGGATCCAGGGGAAAAGATGAATGGTCTGCAGTACAACAAATGGCCACAGCAGACCTGTAGCTGAGGAAAATTGCTAGCTTGCTGTGGAGGCAAAGGATGTTTGCTTAAATTTTTTTTTTTTTTTTACATCTGGAAAGACCTACTGTAGGACAGGCAGTTTGTTCCATGGTCAAGCCAAAATGGTGCCTCTTTTCTGGGGGGAAAACAATGTGCAAAAGCCAGTAAAACTGAAAAGTCTTTAATCGTCACTTTTTCACATAAAAATACAATGAAAAACACTTTAAACACTATCAGCCCTAAAAAGTAAAATAAATATAATTTCTCCACAGAAAATTTGTTTAAAAGTACAATACAGCCTCATAACAGTCCTTTAAAACACAAACTCCTAGTTTTAAAATAACTTTCCTGACTAGGAAAATATTAATAAACATTTTTTTTAAATGGAAAGCTTTGCCCCAAAGGGAACTTATCTGCCCAGTAAAGGAATGGCACAAGCTGACTGTTGATCCTCAAAAGCCTCAGAGGAGTGTACTCTTCAGTGGCAGGAAAGCTTTGAATGGCTTGGAGCCCAAACCTGTTCTTTAGTCAGCTCATCTTGAGCTGACTGATGGTTTGGGAGCATGGAAGCTACCCTAAAGCTTTGAAAGTTGGCTGACTGTTATATCCTACGCAGAATATAGGCCATAGAGCTTAGGCTACTGCAGCAGTGATCAATATGATGAACATCCACGGCTATTTGTGTCAAAAGGCCTGTCTATCCTTATCTCTTTCCGATATACTTGTCAGAATCATCAAGGGTGAAAAAGTGTATAGCAAGTGCCCTTGCCATACTATGCTGAATGTATCCACTGCCCAAACCTTTGGACTTGGTAATGTAAAGCAAAATGCCTGCAGAAGATAGTTTTCATCTAAGGCAAAAGTTTGACGAACCCACCTGAAACACATTGCTCTAAACACTCCTAACTCTACCCTGGACTCCATTTCCCTACTTTGATGATCTGCAATCTCATTCTCTTCTGAGCGGATGTAGGCTGCCTGAATATACAAACCTAACTGCACTCCCAGCTCACAGATCATGAGGGTCAGCCTGCACACCTGCTAGAAATGAGTAGCCCACTGCTTGTTTATGTACCACATCTGTGTTGTTGTTTTTTTTTTTTTTTTTTTTTTGGAGATGGGCTATCCCAAGCACATAGAGCTACGTGGCCTGGGGCCTAATCCTCTGCCTGGCTGCAACATGCTCCTCTACAAACTTTCAATAATAAAATGTCACTGATGGTATGGGTAAAGGTATGGAATACAGGCCTACCCTACTGAAGAAAGGCAAAGATTCAATAATTCCAGGCCTGCAGAACTTTTCAAACAATCTTTCTAACACTGATAAGTATCATTAGGATATCTGGTGACTGGCTTAATACAGGTAGAGCAGCTAAAATTCTAGAAGGGTAGATGTCCTTTTCAGGCAGAACCTCCCTCAGACCCTGTGAATCATTAGCAGACAAGACAAATAGGAATTTCACAACAGATAGACATAGAGCTTGGGAGCATCAGGCAAGATCTCTCCAGTATCAAGGTCAGCAGGCTTCTGTGGAACTGCTGCAGTCTCTAAGGCCACACTTACTGGAATGCTCATCCAAGGATTTCATGGACTTCTTGGAAATTCATTTTTCAAAATTTTCTGAATAAAAAACAGTCAAGTCAAGCATTAACAATCATAACATATAAATAAAGCAACAAAAGTAAATGTAAAATTTGTTTTTTTCAAGATACAACTAAAAGAGCACTCCACTAAGCACTGGCTATGCTCGTGCACCATTCCAGGTTAAGCTCTAGCACTGCCAAGTACATACCTCTCAACCTCTTAGAGGAAGAAATCTGGACAAAGCCATAAAGAATGGGAGGAGAAAGGCCCCCAAATAAGTACACTTTTTAAATACTGCTATTACAAACTTAAAAAGTTGATAGAATACAGATTTTGATTTAGCATGTAGTTTCTGAAGGGTTTGAGGTCTGAAATTCAAATGTCTGTCATTCTTTTTTTGAATTCAACCCTCAATGATTTGCCAATGGTTTGGCAGAAATCCACAATTTTATGAGAAACAGACCTAAAATATGAGGCAAAAATCTGGACATTCTGCGAAAATCTGTACAGTTGAAGGTATGGCCAAGTACCCCTTCTCAGCGTCGTCTCACCTCCTGCTCGTCTAATCTTTTCTTATATCATTATCTTTCTCTATCTTTCCGCCCAAGCTAATTCCTCTCTAAAAAAAAAAAAAAAAACATAATAATAATAAAACTTTTTATATGAATATGTCAACGTGTAAATACATTTGTGGTGAACTATTGCTCCATGTGACTCATTATACTGTATTTTGCCATAATTTGATGTAATCTGTATTTCTGATGTAATTTCAATATGTTTGTATTTTACTTATTCTGCAACATGTATTATTATTTTTATCTAATGTTATTGATATAGTCTTTACTATCATAAATTTTTCTGGAGGTTTTCTCCCTGGGTCTCTGCTGAAAACAGGCTCCTGGCTCAGTCGGACATTTACCCAGTAATCAAATGTAAAATAAATAAATAAAACCAACTAACCAATTAAAAGTTCCTAGCTGTGTACTTATTCTCTGGAAGTCACCTGGAAGGGACCTGACAGAAAGAGGAATGATGACATATCACTTCTTCACTTCAAAAGTAACTGAGTAATGGCAGAACTTCCTCCTCCTTATAAGCCATACACCAACCAGTATGATGCCTTGTAAAGAGGAGCTGTGATCATGGGGGGGGGGGGGGGGGGGCTGTGGCTCTGAAAGCTCTGAAGTCACACCAGAAGATCAGAATCCCCTTTCAAAAATTCCCTGGATAAGGAATATTACAGCAATAGTTATTCCTATTACAAAAAAGGAAAAGCATGACCTCCAAGTTTCCCACACACTCTGATTTAGGATGGGAAGGAGGTAATCTGGAAATTCTGTTATACTAGTCCTTGCCCTGGAAATAATACAGTTTTTACACAACAGTAACCAGATTTCTTTTAATACAGTGCAGAAAATTGTAAATAATTTATAAAATGTTAAATTAAATATAACAAAAAAACACAAACCAGAGGGAATGACAGAGTAACACAGCAATTAAAAACAATTTTCCTTACACTGAGTTGTTGAATCCTACATGCTCAGCCCCTGACATCTTATTAAGGAAATGCATTACCTGTTAAACAAAATAAAAGAAAGAATTAAAATAATCATTGGCTTTTATTACATGTCCTTAATAGTAGTGCAGCTGAGCCCAGCCCTTTTTTCACTAGAGACCTGGAGAGACAGCCACCATTTAATAACACAGTTTATAGAACACTTATAAATAGTAATCCAGATAATATTAAAATGTTATTTGTCACTCTAAAATGTATTGAGACTTGAAAATATGAAAAAAATAAAGCTTTAACATATTAAAAAATATCTCTTAAACAAATAGCAAAACATGGCATTAAGAATAAAAAATTTAAAGCAAGGTAATATAATCTTACATTAAGCAAAGTACGGGAGTGAAATACTACCAGTATGCCATAGCTGTTCATATAACAGTGCATAGATTACAGCATATAAATGACATAAAATGAGACAAAATATTGGCACAGTTCCCTTTTGGGGATAGGTGTACATCTACATGCAGTGCGACAAGCCAATCTGTGAAACATCAGCAAGAAATTAATATATGTTTTAAGAGAAATACTGACATGGGAATGTAGACTACCCAGTTATTTTTGGAGGAAGTACATTTTATTCCCATGTTACACTACAGCTGATACACAGTTCCACTACATGTCCTCAAATCAAATGAGCCCACATCACAAAACGTTGGCAGCATTACTGAGTACTGAAGCTTGTGTATTAAAAGTCTTAAATAAGTCCTGTCCAAACACCGGAAGTTTGCAGATGGCAATTTGGAGGGGGAAGGAGGAAGGGATGTTGAAATGGATGAAAATGAGACAACATGGATCTATCATTACCGTAAGTACAAACTTTCATATCTATTGTTGTCTATTCTTGTTAGATTCAACATTCGGGACAGATTCCTAAACTGCCTAAAGGGAACCTGGGTGGTTTCAAAGAATAGTATTCCTGAGAATGGTAGAGTTAAAGAATGCACGAGCTCTAGACTGTGCATCTAATTTGTAATGAGCTGTAATGTATGATCCATGGACCAAGTTGCTGCTGCACTGATGTTACTAATAGGAACTTTTTTCATGCTGTAGTGGTAGTAATTGATCTAGTGGAATGAGCAAGCTTTTGCATTTGAGTGCAGAAACAACCCTCGAGTTTTATATACAAAAAATACAGTCTGAAAGCCACTAAAAAATTGTAACTTTTGACAGATGACTTCACAAATTTGCTTTTGAAAAAGAGACAAACTGTTGATCTAATTTTCTGTTATCTTTGGCATGGTGTAAGTAGAGTCTGATCTGCCTGTGAATATCAAATTCATATGTTCATTTGTTTGCAGAAACTGAGGAAAAAAGACTTGCAAATCAATGGATTGATTCAAATTTGTTTCTTTGGATGAGATTTTGGGAGAAATGTAGGATTTATTCTCAATGATACCCTATCTTTATGGAAAATGAGAAAAGGTGGCTTGCATGACAGAACCTGTAATTCAGAAATTTGTTTAGCAGATGTAATGGCAATTAGGAAAACAGTTTTCCAAGAAAGGTTCTTCAGGTCAGCTGATGCTGCTTGCTCAAAAAATTTTTGTATCAATGACTGAAGTAAAATTGTGACATTCCATGGAGGGACTGAGTCTCGAACTGGAAGCCTCAACAAAAAAAGCTCCTTTGATGAAAGGTTTAGATATTCTAAGAGAAGCAATGAAATAGTCATTATGGCCTGCATAAAAATTTGAAATGACAGCCATTTGAACTTTAATTGTAGAAACACCTACATCCTTGGTGAAAAAGTTCTGAAAGAAAATCCAATATCAATGGAAGGGGTACAGAAAAGGGGCCCAGTCATTTTAATAGAGCCCAAACAGAAAATCTTCTCCATTTATTTTTATAAGTCATTTTGGTTGATTGCTTTTAAGAAGAAATTATATAAACTACTGTAGAAGACAGCCAGGCATCTCTGGCTATCAATAAAAGTGGCGACACCATGCGGTTAACTTTAGGGCTTGTAGGTCTGTAAAGGCATCCCAGAAGGGTGACTCAGAAGATGATAGCATGTGTAGCAAATGAGGCCAAAGGAAGGGGAAACAAATCTGCTGGGGCAATGAAGATCACCTTGGTCTTGCACTTAGTGACTTTCTGTATGAATTTTGTCAGAAGACGTATAGGTGGAAATGCATAGAGGAGACCAGGAGGTCAGGTATGGACTAGAGCTTCTCTTGGTGACTGTCCCTGTGGAGGGATGAGGACAAAGTACTTGCTGCACTTGTTCAGGTAGGAGGCAAAGAGGTCACAGCAAGGTTGGCCCCAGCACCTGAAAAACTCTGTTTCCACAGTCTGTTTGACAGACTGCTCATCAAGTAACAAGATAAACCTACTCAACTTCGCCGCTAGAACATCTGATGTCCTTGGAATGTGCGCTGCTACCCCAGAAAGTGATGGGAAGACATCAACCATTGCCAGACTCACATGGTATCCCAGTAAAGTTCATATGATCATGCTCTACCTTGTTTGTTGAGGTACCGTACCATTGACATATTGTCCATTTGGATGGATATGATACCCTTGGGTAGACGGTCCTGGAAAGCCTGCAACACTAGGAGGACCACTGTCATCTCAAAGATATTGAAGTGAGGTTTGGGCAACAGAGGTGACCAAGTACTCTGAACTGTTGTACCCTCGAAATTACGCCCACCCTAGAAGGGAAGCATCTGTGGTTACTGTGGCCTGGGATGCTGGTGGACAAAGGGGTTTCCCTTGTGTCACTGACGGAGAGGTTATCCACCACCTTATATGTTTTTTGCATACTTCAGTGAGATGAATTCTGGTATGGAGGGAATGAAAACTCTGTGACCCATGGACCAAGAGAGTCCACTGCAACAATCTCATGTGATATCTCGACAGTAGAACTACAGTGATAGTAGATGCCATCAGATCTAATAAACTAAGAATCATCTTTGCTTGTGGACAGGGATACTGAATTACCTGAGAAGCCACAAGTCTTAACAACAGCACTCTTGCTGTTGAGAGTTTGGCAATCTGTCATACTGTACTGATAAGTCATCCTATGAATTATATCTGCTGAATAGGGAGTAGCTTGCCCTTCCAGTGATTGCTTGTTATCCTCAACTGACCTGCAAGATGGAATAGATATGCTTGATGTTGTAGCAGCATATCCTTGAAAGTAGCTGTTGGAAGCCATTGTCTAGATAGGAGAAGACTTGGATCAAACTGCAGTCATAGATGAGCTGCTACCACTGCCATAATCTTGATGAACACCCAGAGGATTGTGGTGAGACCAAATGACAGTGTCCTGAATTAGTAATAATGGTCTCCCAGCCAGAAACAGAGAAATCTCCTGGATTGCCTTTTAATTCTTATATGGTATTAGGGCTTGTAGGTCCGTAAAGGCATCCAAAAAGGGTGACTCAGAAGATGATAGCATGTGTAGACTGTACATTGACCATCTGGAACTTCATCTGTTTGACAAACTGATTGAGGTGGCTGTGGTCCAGTACTGGCTTGAGGTCCCCTGTCATCTTTGGAACTAAAAAGAAGCTGAAATAGACTCTGAATTTTAATTGGTCTTGGAGAACCTGTTGGATGACTCTTTTTCTAGCAACTTTGAAACTTCTGCTGCTGCAGATTCCAACTCATTGGGTAGAGTATTATGAATATTTAATCTTTTCTTTGCAGGATACAAAAATGGATGGTATAGCCTCTGTTGATTATTCTTCACACCCAGGAATCTGAATTAATGATTTACCAGGCTTGTGGGTGCAAGGTTACCGACTCCTGACTGCTTCCAGAGTGCAGCAGCCGGGTAACCTTTCAAGGGCACTGCTACGGTTTCTTGGTGAAAGGACCATGAAAACCCTGATTCTGCAGTCCATCTCTACCTCTGAGGCAACATCCATTTGAACTACCTTCTACTCCTCTGCCTTGAGGGTGGGGCTGGCAGGAAGGTTCTATCCCCAGGAGTGCTGTGGTGAAAGCTCTACAATTTCTTGAACCATATTTTCTTACCTCTCCTGGGTTTCCTAGATCAGGATCTTTGAGGGGATGCAGAAACGGATTCCTACTGCAGACAAGGTCTTACTGTCTTGCTTACTCCTGATACACGTCTCTAACTTCAGGGCCAAAAAGAGAGGAACCATCAAAAAGGGCATTTATAAAGAACGCCTTGCAGCTTTCTGCAAAAATCACATAGCAGCATACAGGCATGGTGTTGCTGGTCTTGGTTTACAATTGAAGACGAACAGTTGGTGTAGTTCATTTATATGCTTTATTACATAGAAACACATCAGGATGGACAGCAGCAGTACAAAATATACACAAACTGATAAGCTGACAGACTACACAGACGTGCATGCTTAAATCTCAACAGCTTACTACAAAATGGCAGCCAGGCTTACACATGTTCAGTATTTATGCATTTGTGCAAGCCCCTAGAAAGCATCCTAAAGGTATACATACATATTGATCTAAATCCTCCCTCTATAATGAATTGCCCACAATATAATGACCTTTAAAAAGAAACATGCAGTTGTACAGACACCAAGTAATAAACACAATATTCATGTCCAAGTTGCCGTGTATCTGAAACATGGTCTGGAAATGCGACCTGATCTAGTGATATAACTATCAGAACTGGATTTAGCAACAGACACAGTCACTGGTGAACAACTTGCTTCAGGAGTTTCGGGATTCTTCTCAGGAACAGGGATATTTACTGGAACGTCCTCTGGAACTGGAACGCTGGATAACTCACTCTGAGATTTACAGCCTTTCTCACAGGTATGATACTGCAATACAGGCTCGGACATTGGGATCAAATGTTTCCAGTTCTGCCTAAATTCTGCTTCTTGTGATTCCACAATGTACGATCTTGGCTCTGGACATATACCCTTCACAACACCAATCCGATCAAAACCTTTTGTCATCTGCATCCTCACTATCGCCTCTTTTCGTAAGGGTTGAATGGTTTGCTGGTCTTATGATAATAGGACTTCTGGGATCAGCGCTTCTTTAACAGATGGGCTTTTACTGATCTGTTGTTCTTAACACATGAAACCAGTAATGTACTACTAATTGGTAGTGTGGTTCTGGTTTGTCTCTGTGCAGGTGAACCAAGATGCTGATTACGAGGAACATGTCTGAGATTCAAGAAAACATCGCTATTGTCTTGTTTCAACTTCTCTAGTAATTGTTTTGCACTTTGAACTGCACGTTCTGCCAAACCATTTGACTTCTGGTACTTAGCGCTACTTGTGACATGAGTAAAATCCCACTCATCAGCAAATCGTTTGAACTGCTGGCTTCTAAACTGTGTACCATTGTCAGAAATAACTTTGTGCGGACTACCGTGGACTGCAAAATGACGCTTCATCTTAGTAATGACAATACTAGACACTAGATTAAGAATAGGTCGATCTTGAACCAATCTGAATAAGAGTCTACTAACACCAAGTAATGTTGACCATTCCATTCAAAAATGTCTGTTGCTACTGTCAACCAAAGTAGTTCAGGAATTTGGTTTAGCTGAAGTGGTTCTTTCTGTTGATGTGGCTTAGTACTGTTACATACAGAACAAGATGAAAGTACTCTCTCATTATCCTGTGACACAGATGGCCAAAATACTAGTCCCCTCACCCTTCTTTTGGCAGAATCAGTTACTGGATGGCCATGATGCAAGATGGTAATATACTCTTGTTGCAAGGATTTTGGAACAATCACTTTTGGATCTTTCATGATGATACCATTGTCAGACAAAATCTCATCTCTGAAAGAAAATAAAGTTGCTCTTCTACTTGTAAACAAGATTGCTTTGACAGCCTTTCTTAACTGATAAAGTGGTTGAGCTTCTGAAGAACTGGATCTGAGGCTGTGTGAATTCTAAGCTCATCAAGACATGTGGAAGAAAAATTTCTCACTTCCATGACTTCAAAATCAAGTTTCTCATTTTCACGCTGTTCAGTGGCATTTCTGGGCAATCTCAATACTGTATCAGTAAGCTAAAGAAGTTTGTCTTTTGTGTAGACAAGACTGAAATTATTTTAAAACAGGAATGAAGACAAACTCCAATATAACTCCTGGCAACAGGCTAGACACTGGACACCTCCAGAATGTTAAAAACAATTTATTTAACACTCAAATTAAAATGATAAGCGCTTTCGTCCACTTACACATATAGACATCATCAGATAAAGCTACTGAAATTAACAGGTGTTTATATAATAAATTTAAGTGTGACATCACACAGTATTGTCTAATCAGAGCAGCTCAAACTATATGCATAGGAATAAGCACATTTAAAGGTGTGTGTACCTATACAAAAACATTTACACTTGCATTTCTGTAAAACCATGGCCGCGTAAAAATCCCCACCATGTCTTCCTAATACAAATAAAATTCACATAAAATATATTTATATATAAATAAATATCATATAACAGTACTTTACAAATAAAGTCCAGTAAAAAGAAAACATATATATATAAATCCTGTTATAAAAGTATAAATATATATATATATATATATATATATATATATATATAATATATATTCACTTTATATCCTCGAAATACTGAAAATTAGAAATTCAGTATTTTGAAGCTATAAAGTTGAATTTTTGAAACCACAAAAACTCAGAACCGCGAAATTCAAAATCTCGCACACCGGAGATTTTGAATTTCACGCTACTATATTATATAAACACCTGTTAATTTCAATTGCTTTATCTGATGAAGTCTATAAGTGGACGAAAGTGCTTATCATTTTAATTTGAGTATTAAATAAATTGTTTTTTAAAATTCTGGAGATGTCCAGTGTCTATCCTGTTGCCATGAGTTATATATTGAAGATTGAAATTATAATTTTGCAATTTCAGCATCATGCATTGCTATCTGGCAGGAGCTGTATGCATAGGCTTTCTCAAAATAGTGACTAGAGGTTGGTGATTTGTTTCAGTCTGGATAGGTTTACCATAAATATAATCATGGAACTTTGAATATGCAAACACATTTGCCGAGAGTTCTTTCTCTATCTGCGCATACTGCATTTCAGTTTAGGTTAGAGTTCTGGATACACAGGCTATTGGTCTACCCTCTTGAAAAATGACCAAACTTTGAAGCATCACAGGAAAGAGTAACTGGTTTGTGAATATCATAGTATCTGAGAGTTGGTGGACTGGCAATTCTCTGCAAATGCTCTCTGGTGTTGCTCTGACCATGACCAGGATACATCTTTGCATGTCAGCTCTCTAAGTGGTGCTGAAAGTTGGCTCAAGTCTGGAATGAACTTGCCTAGATAGTTATATATAGTTAACCATGCCAAGAAAACGATGTAGGGCGTGAACATTGCCTGGAGCTGGCATCTCAAGCATAGCAGTTTGCTTTGAAGGATCTGGTCGTAGGCCTGAATTGGTAAATAAACAACCAACATAAGTAATTTCTTGAAGCCTGAACTTGCACTTCCACGGATTCTGCTTAAGATTTACTTCACCTGCTCTTTCTAGAACTTTCTTGAGGTTTCTGGCATGCTCAGCTTCACCATTACCTCCTATTAGAATGAAATCTACTACAATAGCAAACAGATACCCAGAAAAAGTTTGTTCCGCTACATGCTGGAAGACTTCACTGGCAGAATTTATCCCAAAGGGCCTTCTCAAAAATCTGTACCTGCCAAACAGAGCACCGAAAGTGGTTAGCAATGAAGATTTTCAATCAAGCAAAATTTGCCAAAATGAACTCTTTGAATCTAAGACAGAAAAAAACAGTGGCATTTGGTATAAGAGCAGCGACTTCTCCAACTGTATGCACTGGATGAAGAGGTCTTTGCAGTGCTTTGTTCAAATCTCGTGGATCAATACATATTCTGAGATCTGTGCTTTTCTTATGAGCAACAACCTTGGAAGATAACCATTCAGTAGGTTCTTCAACTGGACACATTACACCTTGCTTTGTGGTACATAGGAATGGCCAGCCTAGACATAGGCAAACTAAGCAGTCACCTAGGGCACTGCTCGGTTTCATTTCATCAAATTAAATCACTGCTCTGGCTGTTCAAAGCAGCAGCATCGTATGCCTACAAGCAAAGCTCTGCACACTTCTTAATTTCCAGTCTTTCTGCTCAGCCCCACCCACAAGATTTTGCTCTGTGATTCACTGTCTAGAACATGGTGGTTGGGACTGAGCAGAAACCCTGGAAACTTTGAAGAATGAAGGGTAATGGTTGCAAAAGCACTGCAACCTAGTATTCAGCTGTATCCTGAGGGTCTGTAACAGAATATGTGGTTGGCATGCATCTTGCATCCACATAGAATGGTGTGATTTGTTGCCAGTAAATTTTATTTAATCCCTGGCAGATAGGCAACCAGAATTTCATACCTCCTCATTATCCCTGATTTCACAGAACCTCTCTGATTTTGCCTCACATTTTTGGTAATTTCCTAGTAAACCTTATGATTTTCTGCTAAACTGCTGAGAGATGCAGTCACTAAATAATGACAAACATTTTCATTTTAGAATTTATATCCCTCAGAAAATGCATAATAACTGCAAAACCTAGAGAAGGGGTCAAGATGGTGATAGTCTGATGAGAAACAAGCTCTGAATGCTCTGTTAAGGGATTGGCAAATCCGTTAAAACTAGCAAATACATAAGTGTAATTGTGATGTAAAGCAAGAAATAATGGAATATGAACTCCAGGAAACCTGCAAAAAAAAAAAGAAAAGAAATAAAAGGAAAACAACGTTAAAGTCCCAGAAACCTGCCATGGGCTCACCATTGGAAGAGACACACCAAGAAAGGTGGGAAGAAAGTGAGGATATGGCCAAGACAATGCAGATATCACAGGGGTTGATAGAGCAAATGATTGCCTTGATCTATACTGAGATATTTAAAATCAGTAATACTTTAGCAGAGCATACAGTGACAAATACCAAAAGACCTGGGAAAATGGAGGAAACTTTTTTTTAAAAACTCTGATGACCTAATGATCATGCAAACAGCTGAAAAAGAGTTTTGGAAAAGACAGGTGGAGAAGGATTACATATGTGGTGAGATGATGAATAAAATAGTAGATCTGGAAGACAGACTGAGGTGTGATAAGTACTGATTCATTGAAGTGTTGGACAAAAGGCAAAGACTGTAGAACCTTCATCAGGGACTGCATACATCAGTGGACTAGCATTTGACTAAAAGAAATTAAGACAGAAAGAGCACACAGGGTGAACCCCCTGGGCTCGGGAAGAAGTATAAGACCCCATCCATCATTATCAAATTGTCTATTACACCAAAAGAAAACATTTTATCAAGTCTCTGGAAAAAGTATACTACCTTAAAAATGAAGGTATCAAGGGTATTTGTGGACAATGATTGCTCTGGACAGACAAGGGAGAGAAGGAATGCATTCATACCCTGCTTCAAAATATGGTGTTAAGGACTGTGACACCTGTGCCCTGGCCCAGCAATCAACGAGCCTCAATCCTCACCACTAACACCAGTGAGGGGCATCCCATATAGGAGGAAAGGATAACAAATGCACACAGTAAAGTGCAATTTCCCTTAAGAGCACACAGAGATCACAGTCAGTCGCTGGTCGCTCCCTTGCTCTCCAGGTCCCCAATAAGACTCCCCACTGGCACAGCTATACGGTCCAGATCACAGCCTAGTGGGCAAGCTATAACCTCCAGCACCCTCTCTGTCCAAGCAGTGCTTCGTGTCCCTGCCCAAGTAGCTGATACACATACACACACACACACACACACACACACACACACACACACACACACACACACTCTGAGAAGAGTTTATACAATCACACAGACACTCCTGGGAAAGGCTGGCACAGGTTCTCCAGCTGTGCCCCTTTTACCCAGACTATACGGTAGAAATCACTGCCACCACCCAGCTAATATTGATCAGCTACCCAAAGGCCCTTAAAAGGGTTTCCAATCATTACTGTGCAATATTATTATCCAAATGTTAAGTGCGACTAAACAGTCAAGGCTTATTAGAGTGACTTGGTACAGGATCACTATATACATGCAATGTACTCTAGAGCTTAAATTATCTCAACACAAAGCAGCCACAGTTGAAAAGTTTTAAAATATTTAATAAATAAAAAACACAAGACAATACTTTTTACTACACAGTGCTAGTCAAGAGTTCAGAGATCACACAGAAATACTTAAAATAATTCAGTAGTACAGTTCTGACATCACAGAAAAACACTTAGTCTAACCTTTCTAGTTTCTAGCTATTTCTAAGAGACAACACAAGTCTAAGATAAACTTACATATAAAGCAAAGGCAGAGTGCTGATGAGTTGGATGGTCAAGACAAAAAATGCTTAATGCTCTCTAATTCTCTCTGTTTTTAAAATCACACTCCTGGTAAACATTACATTATTCTTCACACTTCCATGGGGTTCCCAGGCTAACAGGCTATATTCTTTAGTAAGCTCACACCAGGCCAGGAAGCAAAGCCATTAAGGACATTTATGCATGCAAATTCTGGCCATTAACTATGACCTTAAAACAGTAGCAAGAATTCCTTCATCTAGACCGGCCGGAGCTGTGTTTACACATCAAAGGGTCACAACATGCTTTACTTGGTCAGTAGAGTGCACTGTTACATTTTTTTCCATATCCACATGTAACACTATTTTTACCATTTAAGACAACAAGTCTGTGGTTTACATTAATATTTACAGATGAGAGAATTATCTCCAAAATTCTATCTGGCTAGGCTGACAGCCTTCATCTATCTTCACCCAATCTTTACAAGGACACCTGAAGTTTAAGTTGTTACCTCCAACTTTGAAGTTTCCCCTGGGAGTTTCCATGACCCAAAAAGGCATGTGAATGCTTGACAAAGGACAACCCAGGCAGGAATCCAAATAGAGATGACAACCAGAGACTGGAAATCTCCAATGACTGAAAATTGACAGGCTTGGCAAAAAATTAAAGAAAGGTTTCCCATGAAACAAATTCCTGATGTTTTAGCAGAAACAGGAGAGTAACGCAAGAAAATTTAGAACAGGACTGAAAACACCCCTGTTCAAAATGATATAATGAAGAAAATGAGCAGCAAACAGATACGTACTGTGGTATTTTTTATAAAAGACAGATCTAAACTAGGAACCAGCACTTTATGCTAAAAAACTGAGGGTGGGGGGGGTGCATTAATTTTGAATGGCAAGTTTCTCTTTATTAAGTTATTTGTAGCTGTATATTACTGAGCATATTGATGTGAGTTGATGGGGCGGCAGCGGTGGTACAGCAGTTAGCATTGCCACCTTACAGCAAGAGGTTCTCTGGTTCGATCCTTGGCTGGGGTGCCTTTTGTGTGGAGTCTGCATGTCCTCCCTGCGGTCGCGTGGGTTTCCTCCATCTCAAAGACATGCTGTAGGTGGATTAGATACTCTAAATTGGCCCTAAGCATGAGTGCGTGCATGTGTGTGCCTTCTGTGGAAGGTTGGACACCGGGCTGGCAACTCGACACCGTAAAACTCCACTGCCAATCATGAGCGGACTGGTGATCCACTGTGGTGACCCCTAACCAGGAAAAGCCGAAAGAAGAAGAAGAATCAATGTGAGTTGACGAGGGTACAGTAAGTTATTGTATGCAGATGGGAAGCTCCTGCTGGCTAATACCTAGATTAGACACTGAAAATTTTGACAAAACAGGTATTAGTTCCCTCACAGCCTATATAAGTATAGCTGCACAGTTGGGGTCATGAGAATAGGAGAAGAGAAATAGCTTAAAAAATAAGTATCAAAAGAGCACACGACACATGAGCCAGAGATTATTTGACCATTAACATACAAGGAACCAGCACAAGAGAGTCTGGCCTCTTGAGAAGTGGGAGGAGGGTCTATTGGAAAGTGCAAGTGATTCAGGAGGTGAGGGAAGAGAAAAACCTTTCCTTTTAAATTAGGCCAGCCCCCTTGAGTCAATATGAGCTGAATGAGTGTTGCCATAGTGATTCACAGTGAAACCATGAGCAATCTTTTGAGAGGGACAAGACGGCAATGGAAGCAAATTTTCCATTAAGGAAGGCTCCAACACAGATATTAAATTCACAGAGTTGGATTAGGGAGGAGATACCTGAGATCATTCAGAGAGATACCCAAAACATGGAAACAAAAATAGGATGGTCACTTTTCAAATAAGCAAGGGAACTTGGATCCGCTCTCTCTTTTTTGCCTCCCCTTCCTTTCACTGTTTGATAGCAGGACTAGAAAATAGATATGGTTAGCCAGGATGAAAGGGAGTAATTGGTAAGTTATTTCCTGGGAAGCAAGAGACATAGCAGCAAGTTTTTAACCCATTACAGTTGAGTGCGCCTCCAAGCGTTTCTGCAGTTAACTCCCACTGCGCCTCTAGGTGTCAAATATTGCTAGTTCATGAAGTAAACACAACTGCAACTGAGGATAACAAACAAATCCAACCAAAACCTCAGTGAAGGGTAAAGTGAAAAGGAACACTAAAAACACTGGCACAGAAAGACTATAACTAGCGCTTTTGTTCCACTTTATTAAAACAGGAACTTCATCAGAATAGTCTCAGCCACAACCATTACAATTTTAAATACAATGAAAAGTCCGACAAAAATCATCACATTTTGAAATTTGTGAAGGAATGTGGAGAGGATCAAGATGTTCTCAGGAAAATGACATGTGAAGTAACAAAGCAGCCTGCATTGAACAGGATGTACTGGGGCCTCATTACCAGAATGAAGCTGCTGCCAATTGTCAGAAATTGCCATTCTATTTGTATATGGACCAAAGCACAGACATGGGCGATGACAAACCTACTGTGATCTTTGTCGGTTACCTTGATGAAAAGGCATGCAAAATTTTAATATGGTTCTTTCACATGCCTGAATGTGTGTCAGGAACTGGACAAGAATTGTTTGATGCTTTAATGCCCACTCTTAACAAAATTTAACATTCCAGTTTCCAACACTGTGGGCTTTTCTTCAGACAATTCTGCCTTAGTGAGAGGAAAACACAATTCTATGCTATCTAGATCAAAGGACGTGAAGTCCACCATTATTAACCATTATTAACATGGGGTGTCTGTGTCATCTGGCAGATCTATGTAGCAAGGCCGGTGTAAAAGAACTACATTCACCAGTTGAAGAAATTCTATCAGATGTGTACTGTCATTTCAGTTCCAGTGCACAAAGACAACAAAAAAGTAAAGTTGTGTACAGTTACCATAAATGTAGATGTTCGAGTGTATTCACTGTTGCAGTCATCACATTTGGGTTATCTGCTTGCAGTAGCCCTCAGTCGGCCTGATTATCAAAGTCTTGGGTCCTGCATCGGTTGCTGTCTCATCTTCCATGACGTCAGGTAGTCAGTGGTATAAAGCATGCAGCCGACGCCATTATATCAGTTTTTCTTGTGCCAGATGTCAGGTGCCCCCCTAATGGGAAGCAATTAAATATATGTACAAGGTTATACTTCCAACAAAAAAGCAAATACACCAAAATGCTTTTAAGCATAGTAAAAAGGAATAGAAGTATAGCCAAAAGAAGTCAGGGGGCTGGAGGGAGGGTAACCAGGACTGCAACAGTGAATACACTTGAACATCTACATTTATGGTAAGTGTACACAACTGTACTATGTTCTTCGTGTTTCATGGTTGCAGTCATCACATTTGGGTAGATTCCCAAAGCTAAAGATGGGAGGAGGAATTTAGATAGCATTAGGACCAGCTATGAGGCCCTGCAAGACTGCAGTGGCAAAACCAGCTCTGGATTTAGAGAAAATTGGCAAATGGTAATGCTTGGTGAAAGTATGTACAGAACTTCAGGTAGCAGCTTCTAGGATGTCCCTAGTAGGGACAAAGCTGCAGAGGCAGATGCAGCCCTGGTTGAATGTAGTCTTATCCCCTGTTGTATAGGTTTTCCATGGTGCTTACAGCAGAAATGAATGCAACGGCCTATCCATTTAGAAATGGTTTGCTTTGAAATGGCCTTCCCCTCTGCCCCTGCAGCAAATGCCACCAGCAGCTGTTCAGATTTCCTGAGAGGTTTAGTCCTGTCCAAGTAAAATCTAAGTTGTCTGTGCACATCTAAGGAGTGCAGTATCCGTTCCCCTTTGTTCTGTGAATTAGAAAAGAAGGTTGGCAAATTAATGGACTGATTAAGAGCCACACTGGATACTACCTTGGGCATGAAGGAGGGATTGGTCCTGAGGGACACCCTGTCCACATGAAAGATGATGAGAGGCTCCACTGCCATAACGGCCTGTAATTCAGACACCTTTCTTGCTGAAGTGATGGCTAAAAGGAAGGCTGTTTTCCAAGAAAGGAATTTTAACTATGCACTTGCAGCTGGCACAAAAGGAGGTAGAGTGAGTTTTTCCAATACAAAGTTAAGGTCCCAGGCTGGAGTTGGGGCTCTCCTGGGTGGTCTTAAGTTTTTGGCCCCTCTGAGGAACTGCTTCAGCAGTGGATGAGAGGCGGGGGATGGTTCTGTGTTACAATGAGCTGAAATGGCTGAGGCATGAATTTTGATGGAGGAAAAGGAAAGGCCCTTCTGAAGCATCTCAGTTAAGTATTGAAGAATCTGAGGTAAATTGGGTGCTGCTGTGCCCATCCCCTGAGTTTGGTTCCAGGAACAGAATCTTTTCCATTTTTCAGCATAAGATTTTCTAGTACTAGGCCTCCTTGCCTCCAGAATGACATGCAACACTTGTTTACAGAGGGATGGTAATGGAGAGATCAGGTAATTAACCAGGCTGCCAGGTTCAGGGTTTGAAGCTGAGGGTGCAGAATCTGGCTCTCCTGCTGGGACAGCAGGGTAGGGGTCTGAGGCAGGTGCCATGGTGCCAGCAGAGACACACTGCACAAGAGGGGGTACCAGTATTGGTGTGGCCAGTCTGGTGCAATCAGTATCGTCCTTGGTTTGTCCTGTTTGATCTATAGTAGTACCTTGGAGAGGAGAGGCAGAGGAGGAAAGGCATAAACTGATAGATTTTTCCAGGTGAAGGACAGGACATCCACTTTCCAAGCTTGTTTGTGAGGAGTCCTTGTGCAAAATTTGTCCAATTGGTAGTTCTGGGGGGAGGCAAACAGGTCTATATCTGGGCTCCCCCATTTGCTTATCAACATGTTGAATGTCTTTGGTTCCAGTTTCCACTCATGTGGGTCCATAAGATTTCGGCTAAGTTCGTTTGCCAGTGTATTTAACTTTCCTGGCAGGAATTGAGCCTGTAGGTCCACTTGGTAGCTCAAGGCTGTGTTCCACAGAGCCACGGCTAGTCTGCAGAGAGGGTATGAGTGGGTTCCCCCCTGCTTGTTTATGTACCACATAACAGTGGTGTTGTCCGTCTTTTACCTCTTTACCATTAATTGTCCTGGAAGAATGTGGTCCTTGAAGGCTGTCAGAGCATTCTGTACAGCTAACATTTCTTTTTGATTGATATGCAGGTGCATTTGACTTGGGTTCCATTTGCCCTGAATGCACTTCCCTTGCCATGTGAGCCCCCCATGCATAGTCTGATGCGTCTGTTGTTAGGGTTTGGGCGGCAGGAGGTAGAGTGAATGGCAGTCCCTTGTTTTGGTGGCAGGCCTCTGCCTGCCAAAGGAACTCTAACTGTAGGCAAGGTATGACAGGAATCATTGCTTCTAGATCCCGAACATGTTGACACCATAGGCTTCTTAGATACCATTGTAGTTTCCTCATATGCAGTCTTGCATATGGAATTAGGAGAATGCAGGAGGCCATGAACCCCAAGGCTTGCAGTATTTGTCTTGCAGATAGTAGGGTTTTTGTGGCCATTAGTTTGAAGTAAGCTGTCAAATGAACTTGTTTCTCTGGCGTGAGGAAAGCCATCTGGGAAGTTGTGTTCAAGCTTGCTCCCAGGAATACAATTTGTTGACAGGGTACAAGATGTGATTTCTTTTCATTTATGGTGTACCCCAGACAAGTTAGCACCTTTTGTACAAACGGCAGATGATTCAAAAGTATGTCCTGGCTTTCTGCCTGAATTAGACAATCATCCAGGTATGGGTATATTTGAAAATTTGTTGCCTGCAAAATGCAATGACTGGAGCTAGGCACTTTGTGAATACCCTGGGCACAGCAGATAAGCCAAAGGGCAGTGCAGAGAACTGATAGTGCATGTAGCCTGCTTTGAAGTGTAGGTATCTTCTGCAAGATTCCCTGATTGGGATGTGCAGGTAGGCTTCCTTTAAATCCAGTATTGCCAACCAGGCATCCTTGCCTAGCATAAGAAGCAACTGGTGAAGAGTTAGCATCTTGAATTTTGGGATCACCAAAAAGGTGTTTAGGATAGAGAGATCCAGGATAGGACGCCATGTGTTGTCTTTTCTGGGCACCAGGAAAAGTCTTGAGTAGAAACCTTGTCCCCTTTTCTCTTCTGGGACAATTTGAATAGCCCTTATACTTGAGAGAGAGTACTTGCTTTTGAGCCTCTGCCCACTGATTTGGGGGTAGATCTGGCCAACCGTTTGGGGTTGGTAAAGTGTGGAAGTGGAATCTGTATCCGTGGGAAACTATATTTAAAACCCATTTGTCCTGGGTAACGAGTTCCCAGTTTTTTGCCTGCAGAGCAATCTTTCCCCCTAAAGGAGTTGAGAAGGGCTTGGAAGTTTTAAAGTTAAGTCATTGAGACAGTTTACCATAGGGGGGAGTCTTACTACTCCCTGATTTGGAAGTGGGAGCCCCCCACTGCTTAGTCCTGTGCGTACCTTGGGACTGAAGCCTGGGTGTTCTGCTGGTTCTGGGTTTGGACTGAGAAGGCCTGGAAGAGGCAGGAGAGGACCAGTTCTTAGAGGGCCAATGCCTACTAAATCTTGGAGGCTGTACTTGCAGGAAATCTTTAACAGTTTGCATAGATTTAGCTTTTTCCTCCATCTTTTTAAGTACTTCTTCTGCTTTGTTGCCAAACAGGCGGTCCTGGTTTAAGGGAGCATCCAGCAATTTAGCTTTAACATGATCTGGCAAAGATTGCTCCTTAAGCCAAGCAAGTCTTCTAAGCACAGACCCAGTGACAGCAGCCCTGCAAGATGCCTCTAGTGAATCAAAACCACATTGCAAAGTATGTTTTCCAACTTGTTCAGCAGAATGCATTCAATCTTGTAAATCCTTATTTTCAGCACAGTCAGGAATCAGCATCATTTTCTGTTTAAGCATTCCAGTAATATGCTGCTGATACTTTAACATATGAAACTGGCAGTTTAAGGCCCTAATGGCCAAGGTTGCAGAAGTGTATACCTTCCTACCCCATCTATCCAGCGCCCTGGAATCTCTATCAGAGGGGGTAGGATTTTTGGCAGTAGTAGCCTTAATGCCCTTGGGTCCCTGTGAAATGGTCTCAGGATACGCAGTAGGATTTTTAAAGAGGAACTTGTGAGAGTCAGGAACCCTGTAAAACCTATCTGGTTTTCTGGGAGCAGAAGGTAAGGAGTCAGGGGCCAAGCTAGATTCCGAAAAGGCATCACCAACAATGTCTAGTACAGGGGGGATAGCTAAAGGCGTGTGTTGGGGCATGAGTAAGAAATCCCTAAGCCTCATTTTAGAATCAGAGTAATCCTGGCTTTCCCAGCGAAAATGCTCCCTAAGAGTATGCAAGGTTTCACCAAAAGAGAAATCCTCTGGAGGGGAAGCAGAGAGAATAGAGTCCTCTGCATCAGAATCCTCACAGGTAGATAAGGGTAAATCCTGGTCATCAGAGGAAACAGAAATTTCAGAATCCTGGAAGTATCATAAGCAAATTCAGTCCTAGGTCTCTTAGAGGGGGAAGGTTGGCTTCCCCTGATTAAAGTAATAAGGTCTTCAGCCATTCTTATCATTTGTTTTTTAGGCATAGAGGACTGACCATGCAGTCTGGGCATTAGTTTTCTAGGCATGGATCGAGTTTTAGGCCTTGAAGAAGAAGATGGCGTTGGTTTAATATGCAAGTCAGTAGGCCTGAATACACCCTCAGAAGCCGGTGCCTGCACAGCGGCTCCAGACCCATCCAAGGTAGAGACATCTGCAGGTTCTACAGTTGAAGCATCTCACGGCATACCGGACTCTGAATGGGTCTCAGTAGAGGCCTGCAAATCTGAAGTAGCGGGTATAAGGGGCTGCAAAAGCGCCTCACTGAGTACTGGCGAACTGGCGACTAGCTTAGGAGAAGCGTCTCTGTCTTTAATCTTAGCGTTTTTTGGAATGTCGGTAGCCGGGTGGCTTACCGAAGCCATATCTGGGTAATTGAACAGAGTACCAAAATATTTAGAAGCGTAAATATACCGATGACGAATAGTTCATTGTTTAAATAAGGCACAAAACCGACAGTGAAGTACTTAGTGGTCAGGGCCTAGGCAAGGAATACAGTACGAATGAAAATCTTTATGAGGTATTTGCTTTCCACAAGAAATACAATTATTGACTTTTACTGACATTGGTTTAGAGCAAGAAAAAGTTTCCCCAATGGACTACTTAGCTTTAGTTGATGACTTCGGTTCTGAAACTTGAAAATGAAAATTTCAGGAGTCGGCCGATTGGCACTTGAGAACTGCTTCTGCTTCGGGCACTGTATGGCAAGAAAGACTGATGTAATGGCGTCGGCTGCATGCTTTATGCCCCTGACTACCTGACGTCATGGAAGATGAGACAGCAACCAATGCAGGACCCTTGATAATCAGGGCTACTGCAAGCAGATAACACAAATGTGATGACTGCAACAGTGAAACACGGAGAACATCTGCAAGAATTTGTTTTGTTCCCAGACACTGTCCCCTTCAAGGTTATTAGGCATGCATCTACTAGATGGTGGAATGTTGGGAAGGTGATTAGCAGAACCCTAGACATGTGGCCAACCCTAAATTCCTATTTTTTGTCTGCAGAGCCACTGTCTGCTAAAATTACCTTAATTTCTGACCACATGCAAGTAATGAACTGTGAATAATTTTTATGTTTCCTGAAGTATGCAATGGAACCTTTAATGGAGTTCAACAGCCAGCTTCAGAGACTAGAAAGTCATCTACTGACACTGCATGCCACTGTTCATAAACTCCTGCACCAGTATGCTGACAGACACCTGAGACCTAAAGCTGCTGTCCAACCTCTCAAACACAGTGATGTTTTGGTGTTAACTGACAGTAGCTCCATTCTGTCAAACAGTGAGCTGTATATTGGCTATGAAGTCAAGCAGTACATGAATAGCCATGAGTAGGATATTGCTGGCACTGTTACAGGATTTAACTTTTATAAAAAAAAAAAAAATTACAGCTTTTTACGCTGCAGTGCTGCAGAAAATGTTTAAAAAATTATCCATGTAAGACCATTTAATGAAAGATGCTGCATTCTTGATTAATCCTACCAAAAAAATTGGACATATCTTCGGGACCTGTCAGTGATGTTGATTTACATCTGGGTGTTTGTGGAAATAATGCTGAGGCTGAAAAGTTAATTGATGAGTTTACTCAGTATCAGACTGAGGACACAGGAAACCTGACAGGTTCAGTAGATGGCCCCCACTTATATATGTCCAAGTACTGGGCACACCTTCTGAAGGACCTTTATAATGATGGGAAATTGCCACTTATCAAACAGTTGATAACTCTACTTTACTTACTACATTCAAATGCAGTAGCTGAAAGAGCTTTTAGCATGGTATGGAAAGTTGTTGAGTCTTTTGGATTTTCCCGGTTAGGGGTCGCCACAGCAGAACTCCGGTCCGCTAATGATTGGCAGTAGATTTTTACGTGCCGAGTTGCCAGCCCTGATGTACAACCTTCAACGAAGGTACGCCCATTCACGCATGTCTCCACCCAGAAGACGCTCTAGCTGAGAATTGAAAGGGACAACGTCTTACTGTGAGGCAACAACGCTACCGCAGCACCACCACCATAGTCCAAAGACTGAATTGTGTCAGTCTCTTAGCATAAAAACACTGAACTCTTTATTAGTAGTTAAAATGAATGAAGAATCAGACTGCTGTGATCTTAAGCTGCCAAATTATGTCTTAGATGCTGCTAAGAAAGCCACAGCAGCATACAATAAGTGTGTATCTGATGCACCTGAAGTATGATGGGATGCTGTTTGTTCATGCACGTAGTGTATACATAGAATTGGTTGTGTGATATGTAATAGATCTATTACAAAAAAGTATTAAATGTAGCAAATGGTATTAGCGAGCATGAGATTTTAATTTTGATTCTGTACAGAAGTGCTGTTTCATATTTACGTATGGTGTGGTTATGGCTTTTCAGAATATTAAATAAAAGTCTTGGATGTGACTCACAAGTGTGTCTTATTTTACAAATGTTCAACCATGAGACTGGCGTGTTTACGCCCAGTGCAGAAATAAGGTGTTCCACATTTTGAGTGTTTGCCATACACATTGCTATGATTTGTGTTCCACATTGGCCACATTGAGACCTATTCTTGGAGTGGGCCAAGTGTTTAAGATATTGAGTCTCCAGAGAGGTGATGAGTGAGGGCAAATGGGATTGCAACATCTCATCCTGGGTACAAACGATTAGCAAATGGAAAAGGCCTTATAGTTGTATTCCACTCCTAAGCAGAAAAAAACACTATATATGCAAGTCTTTGTATGAAATTTACCTATGTCACCCATACTTACCCCTCCTAGCTAACATATAATACTTGTAAGTAAAAACAAAGGAACATTCTCCAATGGAGATTACTTGAAACAAAGGTACCAACAACCAAATGACAAACAGTCCGATTGATACCTGACCTGCAGTTCAGGCTGGAGGCAAGACAGTCTTAGGAATTACACTCATACGTCCACCTGTATACCCTCATGCTTACAAGTTGAGGTCACATCCTGGACATATGATCCCCGGCCAGACATCAGCGGTGATAACGCTAACATTATGAATACTGCACCGATGATTTCAGTCAGGACATCCTTTAATGATGATAGTCTGCTGAATGCTTTTTCAGCATCCAATCCTAAATTGGACTTTTTTTGACACAGGTGATAAGATCTTTAGATTTCCTCATGAGTGAATACCCTTATTATCAAAATGTTATTAATTTTAAATTTGTTAACCGGGATAGTCCACTGGACACAGGTCCATTTTCAGTGGAGGCCCAGGAAGAAAAGCTCAACACACAACAAAAACAAGTAATAAATAATAATATGTTTGCAAAGAAAATACATTCAAAATGTAGTGAGTCCTAATTAAAGTAGTATGTACATCATAGCAGATGCAATTAGTAAAGCAGAGAAATAATACAATAGTCATAGAGTCAGTAGTCTAAAAGAAAAAGAAAATCAAGATTATTGCTGGAGAGACATGTAAAACAACTGTTTCATAAAGATTGTTAGTCTTAACCATAACATAAATCAATTGTTATTATATTGTATGTATATATTCAGTTGTAGAACCTAAACCTATCCATTCATCTTGAGGTGAATTATACCAGAGAGCAAGAAAAAAATGTAATGACAGTTTATCACAACATATAAAGGTAACCTAGCATGAGGTACAATAAGATATAAAGGTAACCTGGGGCACTAAGCAATGTTGTCTGTTCTCCCCAGTCTTTTTTCTGCTATAACAAGAGCCATTGGCAAATTAAATTAGAATACCGGATAAAAATTCACAATACTTACAGATGATGTAATATTGTATCTTACTAGCTCTCTGACAAGTTGAAGAGCTTTGGGAACATGTTAGGATACAAAATAAACAAAAGCAAAACAGAAGCTATAGTCTTGAACTATACACCTACATTTGCCTTAGTGCAATGTTACCCATTTCTTTGGGTACATCAAAAGGTGAGTTATTTTGGGGACTGGTTAATGAAAGATCAAGGTAAGGCTGCAGAGGAAATGTGGAATGAAGCAATAGAAAATAAAAGAAGCTAAGGCAATGGAAACAATGCATATGGACATGTATAATAAAATTCAAAAAATTAAAATGTTCTTGACACCACTAATATTACGCACAGGGCAGGCATACTGCTTCCCACCAATCGGGGACATCTGGGGAAAAATTAAGAAGGAAGGGAAGGCATTTATTTGGGAAAGCAAAATTTAAACAGTGAGATGGAATGTTTGCTGATAAAGGATAGGGGACTAGGTCTGCCAGACTTTGAGGAGTGCTTTAAAGCTACACAGTTAAGGTTTAATCCTGAAACATGCAACAAAATTCAGAAAATGTAGAATATTTGCTCTGAAATGCCTCCACAGGTACTTAATACACAACCAATAGGCTTCTCATATGTTTCCTCTAACTTCAGAAATTTGCTGGAGATGTGAATAAGGATGCAGGGGTACATGGATGCACATATGGTTGGAATCTGAACCTTTACAGGGGTGCAAACAACAACTCCAAGGCATGACGGACACAAAAGCAGCTGAATATCTTAGCCTTACAAGGGAAATTATGTTATTAAACTGGAGTAAAGCACCATACCTGAGGTATGTCGGAGCACTGATGGCCTTAATACTAACAATATCAAAAAGGGAATAACCAGAAGATGGAAAACAAGGGAAGCGCCCACAAGACAAGACAGACTGAAGACTGAAGATTATTGAATTGAAGGCAATAAAAGCTAAGGACAATAAACTGATAGTGAATAAACAGACTGAATGGGAGCGATAAAAGATGGCAGATGCACAGAGGAGGGAGCACTGAACAATCAGAAAAAACATAATGTGGAAAGCTAAATTCCAAGCGATGGGAAGCATGTGAAAAACCTGCAAAAACTGCACAGTCATAAGAGTTAATGAAGGAATGAATGTAATTAGAAGACATATGAAAAACAAGGAGAGGAAAAGAAAAGGACATTAATGGTCTCAGGTATATCTATTGCTTCTTTTTATATACTGTAACTGGCTTGAAGGAAAATTCTTGTAACCTCTGACTGCCCAGTAAAGGGAATTGTTGAAAAAATGAAGTTATGAAATTACCATAAAGTTCCATCTGTGTTGTCCATTTTCATTTATCCTTGACAACTGGGTTTGGTTCCAGTATCAGAACTGACTTGGATGTTACTACAGCTAGCGCAGGTCAAAAACTCTCGAGCTTCACCTTTACCCATAACCCCCCCCCCCAGTTACCTCAGACTGAGTTTGTAGACTAGAAATAAAGTACAGATAAGGAGGCCTTAGTGGAAACCATATCTACTATGCCTTAATAAGTTTATGAAAGTATCCGTTCCACCAAAAAGTCTTCAAAGGCTGGGGGATGAAGGGAGGGAAGTCAAGGATAAATGAAAATGGACAACACAGATGGAACGTTATTGGAAAGTACACAACTTTTTTATTTGATGTTGTCAACCTTCGTTTTATCCTTGATGACTGCGGCCAAGTCCCCAGCTACCTTAGACCTTGGCAGGACTCACAGAAGGATATTCCTGAGCACCACTGAACCAAAGGATGCTCTACCCCTTGAGACTAAATCCAATTTGTAATGAGTAATATAGGTATGTGGAGAAGCCCAAGTTGCTGCTACACAAATATCATCTATTGAAGCCCTTGAATGGAAAACTGCTGAAGTAACTACAGATCTTAATCGGCCTAGGTAAATCTATTTTGTTTCTATTGTAGATAAAGGAAAGACAAACCTTGAGCCATCTGGCTAAAGTCACCTTGCTGACTGGTTTGCAAAACCTTGTATTAGAAAAGGAAACAAATAGTCAGATTTTCTTATGTCTTTCATTCTGTGAAGATAAAAACTTAATTGTCTATGAACATCTAGCAAGTGTAGGCAGTATTCACCTTTGTTTGTAAAGTTGGAGAAGAAGACTGGCAACTCAGTAGTCTGATTGATATTGGATTCTGAGACTACTTTGGGTAGAAAGGAGGGATTTGTTCATAAGGAGACTCTGTCTTTGTGAAAGATCAGATAAGGTGGCCTACACAATAAAGCTTGAATTTCTGAAATTCTCCTAGTGGAAGTTATAGGTACTACAAATAAAGTTTTCCATAATAAATATTTTAGATCACAGTCTGCAGATGGTTCAAAAGGGAAATGAACAATGGTCTGTAACACTAGATTTAAATCCCAAGGTGGAGTTGGGTTCTTAAAGGGAGGTTTCAACAAAAGTGTCCTGTTTAAGAAGGATTTACAAAGTTTGTGGGAAGCTAAGGAACATTCTCAAAACCATTATGGAAATTCGAAATTACTGCTAGTTGAATTTTAATGGTAGAAGGTGAAGCCCTTGCATAAAAGAGAGAGGCTAGGAGGTGTAATATATTAGCGATAGATGCAGAAAGGGGGTTGATATCCCTTTCACAAGCCCATATACTAAATATCTTCCATTTACTAGTGCATAGTTTACGGGTGGATGGCTTGTGTGACGCTATGAGAATGTGGCGCACAGGGGAAGATAGATTAATTCAGCTGGCAATTAGTGGAACTGGAGGAACCATGCTGTCAGCTTGAGGTTCGAAATGTCTGGATGAACTAGTCCATCTGAATGGGACAGAAGGTCTGGAGCCAGATCCAGAATCCAAGGTTGTTGAATCAGATGAGGCCAAATAAAGGGGAACCATATCTGTTGAGGCCAAAAGAGTGCAATAAAGATTACTTCGCTCTTCAACTTGAGTGCTTTCTGTAGGAATTATGGGATTAGAGGAATCGAGGGAAAGGCGTATAGTAGTCCTGTTGGCTAAATGTGGAGAAGAGCATCTCTCAGTGACTCCCCTAGAGGGGGAAATTAGGGCAAAGTAGTTGCTGCACTTGTTGTTAGGGGACAGGCAAACAGTCACAGCAAGGCTGGCCCCATTGACGAAAAATCCTTTCCACCACTTTTGAATTGATAGACCACATGTGAGGCATGAGAATACATCTGCTCAGTTTGTCCACTATTACACTGGATTTCCCTGGAATGTGTGTTGCTATCAGAAAGTGGTTGGATGAGATTGCCCACTGCCACACTGTGAGTGTTCTCAACAAAGGGGGTATGATTTCATTCCTCCTTGTTTGTTGATGTACTAAACTACTGACATATTCCCTGTTAGAACTGCAACCGTTCCCATCGGAAGAGCAGTTTGAAACGCTTGCAATGCAAAAAGCACCGCTCTTAGCTCCAGAACATTAATGTGCAAGTTGGCCTCTAAAGAGGACCAAGTGCCCAGAAAATGCCATCTCCCACCCTATCTGAGAGGCGTCCATGGTCATTATGGCCTTGGGTTCTGAAGGGGTGAATGGGCAGCCTAGAAGAATCTCTTTGAAAAGTATCCACCAAGTTAGATCTTTTTTTTTTTTTTCGGTTGGTAATCAAAATCTGGTCTGACATGCGACAGTGTAAAAAGGACCATTGAGAAGCCAGAAGCCATTGTAGAATTCTCATGTGACACATTGCTACGGGTACTAGAGTTATAGTCACTGCCATGGAGCCCAGAGCCGGTAGGATTAGATGAGCAGATACTTTCTTGCTGTGTATTATGCTTTGAACTTGTGTTCTGATTGTCTGAAGCCTTTCGGGAGGAAGAGAAGCTACGGTTGTTGTTGTATTTCGTATAGCTCCTATAAACTGTAAAGTTTGAGTTGGAGTCAAGTGGGACTTTTCGTAGTTTACTGTTATTCCCAAATAAGCACAGGTCCGGAGAACAAAGTCTCTTGTTTCAATCAGAAGATGCCTGGCTGGAGCAGTGATGAGCCAGTCTTCCAAGTACAGAAACACCCGGAATCCTTGCATTCTCAAGTGAGCTGCTACTGCTGCCATACATTTGGTGAACACCCTGGGGGCTGTGGTGAGTCCAAAGGGCAGTGCCCTGAATTGGTAATGACTGTCTCCCAGCTGGAAGTAGAAAAATCTTCTGGATCTTTTGTCCATTTTTATATGGTAATATGCATCCTGAAGATCTACTGAGCACATCCAGTCGTCCTTCTCCAAGAAAGGAAGTATGGATTGTACTGTGACCATCCGGAACTTGGTTTGACAAACTGACTTGTTCAGTGTGTCTAGATCCAAAATTGGTCTCCAGTCTCGTCATTTTTGGCACTAAAAAGAATCTTGAATAAGTTCCGGATTCTATTTTGTCTGGTGGGATTTCTTGGATGACACTTTTCTAGCAGCTTTTGAATTTTATTGTTGCTTGAGCCCTATGACTGGGTAGAACACTGGGGATGTTTATGCATACGGGGGGGGGGTGGAATTGAATAACCTCTGGAAATTATCCTCTGCACCCAGGTATAGCCAGGCGTCTTGGTGCAGGGCTAAGCACCCTGCCCCCGACAGCCTCCAGAGGAAGACAACTGGGCCTCTGTTCAGGAGCGCTGATAGGGTTTCCCTGGGAAGGAATCCCAGGAACCCTGGTTCTGCGGGCCACTTCTGCCTTGTGGGCAACATCATCCGTTTTAGTTCCCCCTCTGCTTCTGAGGGAACTGGCTCCATGTGTGTCCTGGAAAGGCCCTTGAGACTTTCTGAACCACATTTTTTGACAGAAAGGGTCTTACCATCCTTCTCACACCTGGATAACATTCCTCTTACCTTGGGGCCAAACAGAGATGATCCATCAAAAGTGGCATTGATGAATGACAGCTTGAATTGCTACGTAAAATCGCACAGATGCATCCAGGCGTGTCTTCTTATGGCTCTGCCTGAACCTGCCACTCTGGTGGTCCCTTCGGCTGCATGGGCAATGAGCATTATGGATAAGTTTGACACAGACTTCAGGGTAGCTAACTGGGAAGCCATTTTCACTTGGACTCCCTCAAAGACAGATCTTGCTAGAGTACCTGATAGTTCCTTGATCAGATCCCTCTGAAGTCTGGTAAAATGTGCCAGGAAGTTCAAAGACCTTAAAGAGAAAGTCGATGAAGCATAAATCAGCTTCCCAAATCTATCCATCGCCTGAGACTCCTTGTTGGGTGGATGGATGGAGAAACTCTCCTCGGTGAGCTCTTTTTTGGTGGCGGCTACTATGACCATGGCATCTACTGGTAAACCTTTGGTCCAGAATTGCTTGTCCTCGGGGGCAGATAAAATTTTGTCTGGTCTCTTGGGGATAGGATCACTGCTGTCTGGAGCCTTCCACTCCCACTGCGAGATCAACTGAATGAGCTCATCAGCGGGCAGAGTCACCCAAGAGGTAGGCGTGCGGGTACCGAAAGCCTGCAGGTGCACAGACTCCTCTGGGGAAGGATTTTGGGACATCCAGTCACCTCTCTGTTTCAAAATTCCTAAGATGTCTCCAAAGGAGACATCATCAGGGGGTGACCTTGGGGACCCTTCCCCTCATCAAAATTGTTGTCTTCTGTGACAGATTCCTGTGGGGAATTTAAGTGTTTCCTCTTGCACTTTTTCTTCTGAAGAACCTCCTCAACGGGATAGTCTGGGGAGGTATCAGAAGAGGACAGAATCTGAATCTGTGGGTCCTGCAGATTCAGTACTCGTTGCCCTAGTGGAGAGGCAGGTCAAATATGGGAGCATGAGGATGGAATATGCTCCGAACAGGGAGGGACCAACTGAGTGACCACCGTGGACAAAGCCCTCTCCATTTCCTCGAAGGTTGGTTCCCCAGAAAAGGGAAGGGAGCCTGGAATAGAGAGGGACTGCCTTGAAACCACTGTCACTCTCTGCTGCGATGAGACAGCCCCCCGACATAAAAGCTGGGGTCGAAATGAAACATGCTGAAGCACCAAGGGGCAGGGAAGGCTCCGAAAAAAATGGAGTCGACTCTGGCTCCTTGGAGCCGATGGGGCAAATACAGCTCTGGGAAGTCTCCGGATCCGACAGAGCCAAAGAACTCAGGGTAAAAATCAGTTCCGAAGGGAGACAGATCTCCGGAACCGAGTCAAGTCAGCACCACATGACTTGGAGATGACATCTCTAAAACCTCAGAGGAGGTCAGAGGAGGAGTAGTTAAGGGGGTGAAGGTTGAATCGGTTCTGAGACCTAAAGGGGTCAGAGCTGAGGGGAGTCCCAAGTCCTCTCGCCCACAGAATTTTATTCACTAGTTTCTCCATGTCAACTTCTGTGAGACTTTTGGTGTAATGGATAGAGACCTGGAAAGGTGATTCAGATCTTTGTAAAAAGACCTTGGGCACTCCATTAGCAAAAGGGTCAATAGATGGTGAATAAACCACGCTTGGCAAATCAAGTAGTTGAATTGTCTGTGCCGAAGTAGTCAGCATCGAAGAAGTGTCCTGAGCAGGTATTTGAATTTCCTGTTGTACCAAAGATTTTGGTGTCAAGGCCTTAGGAGCTGAAAAAGTTGTCGGTACTGATGACTTCTTTTCCAGCATCAACGTTTTTGAGTGAGAATCCGTCAGATTCAATGTACTTTGTGGAGCCGAGGATTTATGCTTCTTGTGAATCAGTGCCAAGGGGGATGACGGAATCAACAAGCTCCTCTTTTTGGTCTTTTCTAAAGATGATGAAGAAGAAGGGGAAGAAATATTGGTTTTACTCTTTTCAGCATATATGGCTTCCCCAAAAGCTGAAGAAATTAAGCCTTTCAAGATTAATTTATTATTTCTCTCTACAACTGCTCTGTGGCTAAAGCTGTGACAAATGTTACAGTGCTCTTGAAGATGTACGGCACCTAAACAATAGATGCACAAGAGATGTTAGTCTGAAATGGGAATTTTGTGGCCACGCTTCTGGCATTTATTAAAGCCAGAGGGGCCTTTGCATTTGTCAGCCATAATGACAGAGGATAACAAAGAAACAGACACCACACTTTTATGTAACTAGAGACAAGTGCAATAAAACTGAGATAAGAATAGTAGAAAGAGATTTTCTTTAAAGAAAGAGAAGTCAGAATGAAAGAGAAAAGAAAAAGGGGACTATCAACAATGATAATTTCAGGTACACTGAAGTGTATGGAGAGGGCAGAACAGAACACTCTAAAGAATGGAGAGTACTCTTTTTTTGTTTGGTAAATAAAGAAGGAGGGGAACTATCAACAATGATGGTGTCAATACAAGTAAGTGTATGGGAAGGGGATCAACAATGATAGTAAATGTACACTAATGTATGGAAAGGTCGAAAACAAGGAAAGAAGGTATTTTTAAGAATAGTATACTACTCTAGAAAAAAGAAAGAAGATAT
Organism: Protopterus annectens; assembly: GCF_019279795.1. Taxonomy (NCBI): domain Eukaryota; kingdom Metazoa; phylum Chordata; order Ceratodontiformes; family Protopteridae; genus Protopterus; species Protopterus annectens. The sequence continues at coordinate 918,833,071 of NC_056743.1, read as the reverse complement.
TGAAAATTTTAACATGAAATATTAATGAAATGAACTTGGCTTGAGAGCTGAGGTGAACGTGTCTGTCCGGAAAAGCAGAAAACGAGATCTGAGGTAACTGGGAGAGAGGGGTTATGGGTAGGGGTGAAGCTTGAGAGTTTTTCACCTGTGTAAACTGTAGTAACAGCAGAGTTGGTTCCGATATTGGAACCGAACCCAATCATCAAGGATATAATGAAAATTGACATCAGATTATATTTTAACTAAGAAAATTTTGTAAAAGGATCTCGGCACATATACATAAATGCACCATGCATGCTTATTGAAAAAATTGTAAAGCAGTATTGTTTTCTTCTTAATAAAACACGCTACCCACAGGGGAAAAACAATGTAAGACAGACAGTTTTGTTCACAGAAAAAAAGTGTTAAACCTAAGTACATACACACAACATTTTAAAACGCTCCTTGATTCGGGGCCTTTGTCACTGATTAATGCACTAAAGGATTGACAGTTATTTCAATGCACTATTGTGTGCCCTTTTTTTTTTTGAAAGTCAGATATCTAAGATTTGCTGTAGCTGTCTGTGGAGGAAAATGATTGTCTGATGTTGTTTGCTCATTCTGTATTTGCAGGACTGATGTGATTTGTGCAAAGCAACCTGGAATTCTTTAATGCGTGGCTACTGTTTTTTGTGGAACTTGGTTGAACTGCATTACATGGGCATCATTTATTTTTATCAGAATTTAACATCTGAAGCATATACAGAAGTAGCTATAACTACTGAGGAGGGGTATGGGCTGTCTGTGAATGAAAGTAATTGACCCTATTGTTAAACAGTCACTAATCTGGCTTTGTGGGACAAGTGTACATCTGTGTGATGTACAATAGAATACTTTACTGTAATTACTGAGTATCTGTGTTAAACAAACTTAAACTAGTAACCATTGTTACCAATGCTGTTGTTTTAACCACAATCTGGCAATGTCTGCAGTGAGTAAAGTGAATATAAGTGATAGTTACAGAAGTTACTGTAAATAAAAGTGACTTATGCTCTGCTGTTATTCGATCACTGTTATTCATGCATGTTGTGTGGCAGTACTAGTGTCATAAAATGGATTTCATTTTTTGAAATCAGTGTAAAACCAGTATTTCTATGGCTTGTGAGAGTGTGTGTGTGTGTGTGTGTGTGTGTGTGTGTGTGAGAGAGAGAGAGAGAGAATCTGCAGTGTATGAAACACTAACAAGCTGGCCCACAACTTGTTTCACTTTCCATCACAAACATTAAGAATGGCATTAAGCTTGTATGTATATGTGTAGATGTGGTTGCTTTGTATTTAAAAATAACAAGATGGCCACAATTTCTTTCAATTTCTACAAATATCAGCCTTGCACAGAATAGGTGGCTATCTTTGGCGGTTTGCAACAACAAGATGTGTGTGAAAGCAACTGTACATTGATACCATGGTACAATGAGTAGCATTGCCATTTCACAGTAGTCAGTTCTGGTTGAGCTTTAGACTGTAGTGTTTCTCTATGCAAAGTCTGCATGCCCTCTCTAAGTCTTTGTGGGTTTATCCATGCAATTTCCTCCAAAGACATGCTGTACGTCAAATGGTATTCCTCCAATTTGCCTGAAGGTGAACATGAAATGTGTGTGTATTTGCACATGTTGTGATAGATCTGGCTACTGCAGAGACCAGCTGTCATAATGGTTAAGGTCTTGGCTTCCCACTCACAAGGTACAAGGTTTGATCCTGACCTTCAGCCAATGCCTGTTTGGAGTCCCACCTCCAGAAAGCATGCTATTTCCACCTCAAACTCACCTAAGAATGGACCTGTGGGCATCGACACACACTCTAGATGATGCACTAGAGGAGGAAAAATTGATGTGCAGCATTCTCAAGACAGGAGAACATGGAACCTAGACTGCACCCAGCAGCAGGGTTAGCTACTTGACGGTGTGAAAATATGACTCTGGGTGATTCAGTCATGTTGACTAATGTCACCAAATAGTCAAGGACCCAGCCTAGTCTGACCTACGCCAGGGACCCATGCTAATGGTGGGAGGGGTATATGTGCCCTTGTTGGCCAGAGTGTGCTTACCCAGCAGCCCAGGGTCAATAAGCTGCTGGCTGGTGTCCAGCTGCACAGATTGGTTACCTGGGATAGCTCTGCTGAGCGAAACCCAATCAACCCACTAAACATGAACTAAGAATTGCTAGATTCAATGTAGGTTTACTGGCAGGATGGAGCTTGGAAAGGGATGGTGTAAGGATCCTATGTATTCAGGAGACAACATGGAATGCAGTGTAGGAAAGCCATTTGGCTTGGGAGTCACAGTCTACTATTCAGGAACAGGACAGGCTAAAAATGGCGTGGGAATTGTGGTGAGGGAGAGGCTTCAGAAGACAGTGAGGGATGTCATCAGAGTTATTGACAGACTCATGGAATAAGATTCCAGCCTAATGATAGTACGGCATTTACAATCTCAGTCCATGTGCCACAACAAGGTTATGATAGTGAGGACAGAAGTTGCACGACCTACTGGATAAAGCAGGACAACAGGAACTGCTGTTGATAATGGAGGACCTGACTGTGCACATCGGGACAGAGAGAACAGAATATGAAGACTGCCTGGGTTCAAATGGGTGAGGCAACAGGAATAACGAAGAAGAGGCCATTCTAGACTTCTGTTGGGCAAATTGCTTGATAGCAGCCAACACATGGTTCAAAAAGAGAGACAGTCACAAGATCACATTCAAGAGTGGGCAACATGCAACAATGATAAACTTCCTCATAGTAAGGAAAGAGCACTGGGGTAGAATCATCAATTGCAAAGTCATCCTCAGCGAAACAGTTTGCCCACTGCATAAATCACTGGTTGCCACAATCAGCTGCAAGCAGTGGTTAGAAAAGGCTCTAAGGTAAACAGAGAACAGGCTGAAGACTTGGAAGTTGACTGGAAAGAAAGCACAACAGTTCAATGAATTACTCAGGGCTCTAGCACCTCAAGAAGAAGAGGGAATAGGTGGAATTGAAAAAGAGTGGCTGAGCTTCAAAACAACATGTGTGAGGACAACATACAAATATGCAGCCTAGCCGGGTATGGAAATAAGGCATATAACGAAAGCTGGTGGTGGAATGTAGAAGTCCACAAAGTTAACAAAATAAAAGAGAAGTGCAGGAAAAATTGGGGAGACAAAAAAGACTGACCAGGCTAGGAAGGAATACTTGTTGGCTAACAAAGAGGCTAAGAAATGAGTTGCAATAGCAAAGAACAAGGCACCGGGACACTCTACCAATTTCTAGAAAGTGACTCAGTTGATAGCACAAAGAAACTATACCAGGTAAGGCAAAGACAGAAAGATAAAAAAAGATAGTCATACACCCTTCATAAGGGATGCCAACAACAACCTGCTCACTAGTCACACAACATCAAAAACAGATGGAAAGAGTATTTTCAGCAGCTTCTGACTGAAGCAAATCCCACAGAAGCTGTACTACCCCACACAGCCTATGATGAAAGAAGACAAGGAGCCCACCACGGAAGAAGAACAGCACTAAGGAAAATAAAGTCAGGGTAAGCAGCAGGTTCCGATGAGGTCACAGCAGGTATGATCAAGATGTTACATGAGATAAGGGAGAAATGGCTTGTGAGGGTACTCATAGCAGAATGGAAAGAAAGGTGTATCTCAGATGATTGGAGAATAAGCATACTCGTGCCAGTGTTCAAGAACAAGGGGCATTCACAACTGTGGGCAGTAGTGAGGTAAACTCTTGTCACACTGCATGAAGGTTCTATATATGGTGATTGATAAATGAGTATGCAGTGTAATAGAACGTAAGATGGGAGATAAGCAGTTTGGATTCAGATCAGGATGCAACACAACTGATTCAGTGTTTGCAGTGGGACAGGTACTTCAGAAGAAGCTAGACATGAGGAATGATTCCAAATGGGCATTCACACAGTTGGATAAAGCATATTACAAGGTCCCAAGAAAGTTGATTTAGGCAGTCCTGTGGTGGTTTCAAGTCCCAGAGACACTGGTAGAATCAGTGCAAGTTATGTACAAGGACCCAATGACTCAAGGATGAACAATGTTTGGTCTCACAGAGGGGTTCCCAGTGGAAGTGGGAAGAGCATCATGGTTCATTTCTGAGCCCACTGCTGTTCATACTGGTAATGGACTACATAAGCAAACAGGTTGGAGCAGACAGATCAACAAAGTTTCTGTATGCAACTGATGTGGCATTACAGGCAGACTCTGAACAAGAACTTCAGCAAAGGATAGGGGAATGGAAAGAAAAACTGAAGGCATGTGGAATGAAACTGAGTACAGATAGGACAGTTGTAATGGCAGCAAATGGGGGAGATAAAAAGAAGCTGAGAACTGAGATAGAAAGGAAAATAGTGGAAGAGGTTAACAGCTTCAAGTATGGGAGGGTGGTTGAGGAGAAGGGAAGTATGAATGAGGAGGTCAAAGGTAGAATCAGAGAAGCTGCAGCCAACTGGCACAAAGTGTCAAGTGTAATGTATGACAAAAGAATGCCAAAGAAGTTGAAAAGCAAGGTGTACAAAACAGTGGTGTGATGTGTACTACTGTGTGGTACAGAAACCTGGACAGTAAAAGCAGAGCAGTTGAGGAAGCTAAAGGAGATGGAGATGAATTGCCTGATATGGGTAGTAGGATACACACTGTGGGACAGATGAAGAAATGAGGAAATAGCAGCAGAAGCCAAAGTAGCTGCAATTGCCAAAAAAGATCAAACAGAACAACTTATGGGGGTTCAAACATCTGTGCAGAAAAACAGAAGACAATATGATGAAGAAGATTTGGGACAGACAGAAAGAAGGGAAATGGAAACAAGGATGTCCAGCAAAGAGGTGGATGGATTATGTGAGAGAAGACCTATGACGGTCAGGCATAAATGTCGAAGAAGGTAGGAGAGTGGCACTGAATAGAGAGAGATGGTGACAATTGACAAAATACCCCAACCCCAAGTAAAAAATGGGAAAAAGGGGGATTGATGATGATGATGGTAGGCCTGGATTGTCAGAGGTAGTGTGTGTGTGTGTGTGTGTGTGTGTGTGTGTGTATGTGTGTGTGTGTGTGTGTGTGTTTGTAAAAATAGTGATGGGGAAATGTATATCTCTCCTGGGTAGCAGTAAACATGCAATTAACAAGTCAGTCATTATCTTACAAAAATAAGGCATAAAATGCATCACAGAACATCCAGACCCTTGAACGTCTGGAGCACTGGTGACCTACACACCTCAGAGAGTATAAACTTATTGTGACATGGACTTAGTAGTGGCCATTACCCTCAACCCCACCTATTCAAAACTAACCCTGCTCAGAGGTGGGGACAGTTTAGTCATTATTTCTTTTTAAATTGTCTCACAAACCTCAGAGATGTGCACAGAAGGCCACTAATGCTTTTGTATAGGCAGTGTACCGTCTAGGAACAACAAGTTTGAATACATTGTTGTGATCATTACTTTTTTCACTTTCCTCACAATCAAACATCAAAAGCATATACAGATGGCTATCTTTTGGATGTAGGGGTAAGGAGGTAAGCAGTTTATATACATCTAATAATAACAAGTTGAAATATGTTGCCGTGTTCTATTCCTTCTTTCAATTTAGTCCCAGTCTGACATTAGAGGGGGCATTGGGGTTAGAGGTGAGGAGGCAGCTGTGGCCTTCCATGCCTACACTTTCATCCCCATCTAACAACAAAGTGATATATAGAACCTGAATTAAATTTTTTTTTTGGGGGGGGGGGTGTAGGCACTATTTCCATACAGAATTTATGTATCCTCTCAAACATTTGTCTTCTTAGTTTATTGTCAACTACTACTTGACAGCTTTGAACATTGTATTCCATCAGTGAATGCAGTGTGCTTACATTTTAGTTAGGTAGTAATTCCATCTCTTATGTAAGACTGATTATCACACTGAGGAATACTTGTAAAGGCAAGTTAAATACATGGAAAATTAAGGGGTAGTCATCTAAGAAAACTTCTTGAGGATTGTGGTGGTGGGTGAATTGTCAGAAGAGAGTTATGTTGATAGTCACTTTTTTGCAACGGTCACTAAAGTGTTCTATGGAATTTAACATTTTTTATCAAATACATTAGTGGAATGGGAATAATACTCTTGCTACATGATTAATTTTAAAATTGCAATACTGGCTCAGAACTGAAACTCAGCATGACATAAGGATATCTGAAAGATGGGCATATAGATGTTAACTTGTTTTTAATGTGAAACATTATAGGTCAGATATTTTGCTTCATGCAGCCATGGGGTTAATAAACTGGACAGTGCTATAAACAAAGAAGGAAGAAGAAGATTTTGATATTTGGATTACTTAAATATTCAGTAATGGCACTCACTGATCCAACAGTGTGGCTAAGGTAAATAAGATTATAGGATGAACTGTTTGACTTGTTTCTAGACATATTTAAGTGATATTACCTTCCTACTAGGCCTTGGTAAAGACTACATCTAATGTTGTTTTATTTTATTTTATTTGTTGACCAAGATACACTGATCCTCTTGGACCATTTTCAGATTTATTGTGTGTACACTTTGCAAAAAATAAAAAGTATTAGGATAGAGCTTATACTGTTAGAATAAAACACTGTTTTGGGAGTCATACTGCTGCTATTTACAATACTTACAGAACAGAAAGTTGCAGATGGAAAGGATGAAAGAATACAACACAGAAACTAGAAGTGTGAGGAGTAGACAGAAGACTATATTGACCTGAGGGTATGGTGAGGGAGAGAACGTAAAAGAAGATTAGTGAAAAGTGGGGGATAAGTGAGGAGGGAATTCATTAAGAGACACAGAAGTGAGATTAAATTGCAAAGAGCAACAGGGGACAGAATAAGGAGTAAGCAGATCAGAGCTAGTAAATCACAGTGATTGGGGAATGACATTTGACTTATGAAGATGAATTTTAGTCAAGGAGACAGAGTAATTGGATAGAAGGATAGGATTTGGTTGACACCTCTATTATGAAAGCATGTACAAAAAACTTATTTGAAAAGAAAGGTTTCAAGTCCTGAGTAAAACTTAGGATAAAAGGAGATGGATTAAGTTAATGATTATTATCAGAAAGTACAATGGTTTATTTCATACTTCTTATACAGACTTACCTACAAAATACAGGGTAACAATGAATAAACCTGGCTCTAACTTAAGAGATAAACAAAATTCTAAAGTATCAGGGAGATGTTAATGTTCATAAACTTGGTCAGGAGATTATGTAGTACAAAAAAAAAAAAACAAAAAACAAAAAAAAAATTGTGTGAGGTATAATTTAGTGGAACCTGGAACAAAACCTGTTAATAAACAAAATAAAAGGTTAAGCATTTGACACCTGTTTTGTGCACCTATGATATTCCCAGTCATATTCTGCTTTTATGGAAGAAGGCTGGCTCTCCTTTTACATATACTAATGTAGAATCTCATTTTGATTTGTTTGTGTCTTTTTGTACCCCTACAACTGACCATAAGCTGCCATCAGGATATGTCTTCATCTACCAGGTCTACTGGGCACTCCTGTGCTTTCCTGGACTCTCTCACATGCTTGGTGTCAATGAAGAAATCAAAGCTCCTTGCACACTGTCATATTAATGCTGACCTAACCATTTTCCTTTCCCCTGAAAATTCCTGTTTATTTCCATGGGGCACACATGCAATAGGGACGTGCTGGTATATCACCACGCCTCTGCTGTGATTCAGCCAATGTCCCATCACCGTTGCCTCTTACTATATCCCCATACATGTCCCCAGCCTCTGCTGTGGATCGAATCCATGCAGTGCCCAAGAGCATGCCCCTCCCTTCAGGACAGGCACTCCAATTCTTCCCCTGACAGAACCTCAGACACCCAAGATACTAATCAAAGCTGGATCACCTGAATCATGGTCAGTGCATTACTTTTGTATGCTGTGGCAATGGCTAGCATCTAATTTTGATTTCAGTGAACTTATACAGCTGGCTAAGACTTCCAATGTTGTCTTCTCTAAGAAGGAGACCCTCAGAACAGAAAAAAAAAACAGGAAGAGGGGTAGCAAAAATACATAGTGATAAATATGGGCATTGTAAGGGGAGACTGCAATTTGAATACTAAAGATCTGGTTATTAATATTGTCAATGCTGAAATGAATGAAAATGATAGACCATTTTTTTTTTAAAAAGGCTTAAATTTTATTTCCAACTCAGTTATTTATCTGAGTCAAAACATGTTCTTATAGCTTTTTGGCATTCACTTAATTTAAGGATTTGGTTCCATGAAAGAAATGTTACTTTGGTTGTGGGAGAAATATTTCGATATTGTTACATTTAAATTTCATCCTTCCACTTTCCATCCGATCTAACACCTTGTAGTGATGGCTTCTGAAGAGTCAGTGATGAGGGAGCTTGTATGTTTGTGCTTCCTCTATCTTTAAGACAACAGTACATAATCTGAATGCATCACAAGTTGAGGTAATCAACAGACCGAGCAATGCTATGTCTATTGTGATGCAACAGGCTGATGGGGGAGAGTTGTGGTCTGGGCAAAATTAATTTTTGATGGAAAAGCTTTGGAGAAGTTATTAAATCCTATTTTTTATGCCAAGCTTCATTGTGACCTTGCTATGGGTTTCAAGCATCAAACTGATGAATTTCTACAACACTGGACAACACAGAATGTTATTCCAGAAGTTCTGAAAAATGAGTTAACTGCATCAGTACCCATGCCCCAAATATTCTGCATTCTTCCAAAGGTAAATAAGTACAAACAAAAGCTGCCAGACCATCCAACAGCTTCAAGCTGAGGGTCTCTTACTGATCCCTTGCACAAATGTTTTGAACTCTGTTTCAAACCCTTGTTACCTTTACTTCCAGCTACGATCAAGGATATGACAGACTTCTTGCAACTTATATCAGAGGTACAGGTTGAATGGAGCTGGTATCTATGCATATTGAACGTAGGTGTTCTTTATACCAGTATAACCCATGAGAATGGTGTATGAGCACTATGCTAAAATTTAGCTGAATCAACTCTGTAGACTTTTGAGTTTCTTTACTTTTTAGTCCAGCTAACCGAATTAGTATTCACTAAAATATATTTTATTTTAAAAACAACTGGCATTTGCAACTTAAGGGTACAGTTATGGAGGCAGCTTTTATCCTTACTTATGCCGACCTTTTTATATACTTTATCATGGTTCAGTATATTTACAGGTGAAGTAGGAATTTGTTTTTCAGTAACATGGATATGTGTTTCAGGCATTTTGATAACTGTTGGTTGATCTTGAAAATGATTATTTGGAATTACTCAAATTTAATGATTATGTCAACAGCAATGAATGTGCCATCTCTTTCACTCTTAAAGCCAAACTTTTTACAGCTCTGTTTTCAGAGGTCATGGTAGCCAAGATTTTGGAGAGTACCACTATTATTACAATGTACCATAAGTCTTTTTCAAAAGCACATACTCATCTTGCAATAGCTAACATTCTAGTCACAAGGCAAAATATTCCTAAGTCCCACTTTATGAGAATTAGGTTTATCTGTAGCACAATGAGAAGATGGCATGGATTCAAAAAGGACAGCTGTGGAGAAATCTAGCTGCAAAATCAAGCTTCTCAAGAAACTTCAATGTTGCTTTCCTTTGCCGACTGATGTAATGTAATAACATTTACTGTAATGTAATGTGATCGATTCTCGGCTTGGGTGCCTTCTTTGTGGAGTCTGCATGTCTTCCCTGCGTTCAAGTGGATTTAAAGACATGCAGGTAGGTGCGTGTGTGTGTGTGGGTGTGCCTTCTTTGAAGGTTGGGCACCGGGCTGGCAACTTGACAGTGTAAAAATTCACTGCCAGACATTAACTGGCCGGAGTTCCGGTGTGGCAACCCCTAACCGGGAAAAGCCGAAAGTAATGTGCGGTAAATCTCAATGCTTGCTCTCTGAATTCTGCACTTGCCTGTATAATACTGGAAAAAAGCATTCTAATTGTTTATATACATAATATACTGGTGTAGAAAAGTCACGACTAAAAGTGGTACACATGTACATATCATAGATCATTAGGAGTCCTATTGTTCTGAAATGGACCTCCATTTCAGCTGTCTTCTGATCACAGCAGCAACTTTCCAATATTTAGTTGTTTTAAGCAGTTGCTGCACTGCTGCAAATTTGCTCTTGTCCTTCAACTTGCAGCAAGCTACAAGTTAATTATACTTAAGGATAAAGGGGACAAAACTCCCAGAACAATGGGTGTCAGATGCTTTGCCCTAACAAAATATTCTTCTACTGATTTTGCTTTGCAGAATGAATGTTATTTTATAGACTTAATTTTTGACAAACAACATTCACTTATGATTTTTGAGAAGGGCTACTGCAGAACTGACATGCCCTCCAAATCATATGCATTTATGTGTGAGGCATGCTGATAAGCAAGCAATAATGCCTGACAGGGTGTGTGTTAATGTGTAATTAACACCCGCCCAAGGGTTTTATGAGGCTCAATGCCTCAGGCGGAGGGCCTCTACACCCCAGGAAGGGGTGTATAATCTATATCTAACCTCCTTCTTCTCCTTATATGATAACTAAACTCTTTTGCTTTTTGCTACTGCTGACTGACGATATTTTCTCCATAATTATTATTTTTCATCACTTGTTGATAATGGTACAATAATGCTGAGTAATATATCTCTGTTTATACCTCATTAATTGAAGTCATCTGGCAAACAACAAAATTCCTGCTTTTATGTATATATTCTGTACACATTACTGTAATCACTATGAGTAACACTGTATCCACTTTTGTACCAATTAATGTTTAATATTTTCTGTATCTGTGTTCTTGTCGGAGCTTTTCTCCCTGGGCCTGCACCAAAAATGAGGTATTTTAGGCACAGTGGACTTTCCCGGTAAACAAATGCAATACATAAATAAAATAAATAAATAAAATCTTGTTATACCATGAATGAAGCAACTTAATGAAATGTGAAACAACAGAAACAACTAAAACTCAGAAACAGTAATCTTAATCTTGGTAATAACGTGAGAATATTTTGCATTTTTTGATGGTATACTTTGACTTGGAAAATCTTTTGCTTGCATTTCAATAAGAAATATACTTTGGGAATCTGAAAACTGCCAGTCCTGAAAGCCTGGAGTAATTTGAACATCACCACCAAGTGTATTCAGCCATACACCAGGTGTTGGGGCTTATTCTCCTTCCTGTGGTTATCACTGCAGTACTGACAATATATAATTTTTAAACACTGTAATTCACAATGCTCATACAGGTCTCAATACTGTGTATTTGTATGGACAGTCATGTGTTGCAGTTTCCTCTTTCCCATAAACCGATTTATCCTTTACATGGTCGCAGGTTAATAGTTGCTAAAAAAAATTTGTTTACAACATAAATACAGTTACCATGCATATCTCTCAACTGCCATGATTTTTGTAGAATGATAATCTTCACTCTCTCTCTTACACATATGCAGTCTCTTCTGCTTTCATACATGCATACAGTCACACACACACACACACACACACACACACACACACACACACACACACACACACACACACACACACTTTATTATTTTAAATTTGTTTTCTTTTTTACTTTACACTCCCTAAACAGCTGTTTAGTGAGTGTAAAATAATGGCTCGATCGATCTCACTTTCACTCACATGCACACATACACTTACAAACAAACAGACAGACACACACTTTTAATTTTCTTTCTTTTTTTCTTTCTTTCTTTTTTTTTACATTTTACAACTCGTTAAACAGCAGAATCGCTGCTTAGTGAGCATGAAATAATGGCGGACGTTACTTTTTTTTCTGTCGAAGCTCCACAGGGGCTTGATATGCTGCCATGAAATGGCGGACTCATTTTTCAGAGGGCATTACTTCTATATTAATATCCTGCTGGAGAGCGTTCCTTCTCCAATCAAGATGCGATCTATGGATCACCCATACTCTAAAGGTATACATTACACAGCTATACTCTGGTCATTGCATGTACTCTGAGATCATTATACACATTCACTAACATAATGCAAACTACCCTTGAGAAATGTTCTTCTTAAGCTATGATTCACTGTTGTTTCTAGTGGGTTAACACACATTAAATTTAATTAAACTAAATTGTCAGACAGGAAAACTTATAAATGTCACAGATGAAACTGGAATAACGTAATGGAGATAACATGCAATGGAGGTGATAACTGTACAGTTTATCCTTCCTTGTATAAACTTTTGCACACCTCACATCCTCTGTAAATGAGCCAAAAGATTATCTCAGTTGTGAATTAGTGGTATTAATTTGCTGATGTTACACGTTAGAAAACACAGACTACTTTAACAAAGCATCTAATACTAAAAATCCAACAAATGGTCCTTTCTGTAACAAAGCTTATTGTAAAGGATAGAAAACACTACTACACTCTGAAACCCTCTGGAATCAGCACTTAAGAACCTTGCTGAAGAAAAGCAGTGTTTAAAATGTGTTAAAATACTCACATGCTCAAATTTGTCAGCTTTGTTGCTTTCTGGCTACAAAGGGTAACAATAAAGAAAAGAATAAATAAGTTTATCTTACAGATACTCAGCAAAGGAATGCATATCACACATTTTATATAACAAACAGAACAGTAGCAGGCAGCTAACATTTCTGAATTGTCTACTCTGTGTTCTTACTAGGAAAAGTGATGAATTAAAATACACAGGCTTTTGATTCACAGTACATGAAATGCCATCAGCTTTGTGTGCATTATCCAGACCTCAGTGCGAGTTGCTGATAAAGAAATCCCCAGCTTTAGTTACAGGTTACTGTACCACATACTTCATGTAGTCTTGCAGAGTGTAGTATGGTCATTTTTTATCATTACATAAAAATCTTGACTTACAATTAGTATACAGGAATGAATGACCAGTCATCATTTGCATTGCTGAACATTAATTACTTTTCATCATATAAAATTCATAAGAAATAATAATTAAGAGTCAAACAGAAGGAAAATATTATTCTACATGCAAGTCTCAAATTAAGATAGAGGAAAACCATAGAAAGGGTGAATCCTTCTTTCCACTATAAGAGAAAGACAAACACTGAGAAAGGAAGGGAAGAGAGGGTCAGTGAAGGAAAAGCAAAAGCAGTAAGAATATGACCATGTGATTAACTGTAAATTGTAATGGGTGACTGCAAACGTGCAGCCAATGAAAATAATGGGCCAAAAGAATGGTGTTTGCAGTAAACTTAAACCAGAGAAACATACATGCATTACATGATTTTAATACATGCTTTGCTAATACCAATATACAATATTAAAAGTTGACAGCATTTCCTGCCCTGAGACATGGATTAAATCCTTAGGGGAACATATCAGACTGGTTATAAATAATTATTTTCTCTGAAAAAGAAAAAAATGTCTGAGTAAAATTTTAAAATCTTAAATGTATGCACCATTTCTTAGCTTTCTTCCTAGGATACACACTATAAGTGTATCCACATGTTTGTATAAAAAAAAAAAGAAAACTGGTAAAGGAGAAAAGAAGGAAAGAAGCAAGACAAGAAAGAATCAAGGTTAAAACCATAACAGTATATGTAGACTAAGAAACATGACATACAGGGTAGACTCTCAGAAAAAAAGGAAAGGAAGAACAGGGAAAAGATCTAGTTAAAGAAACAAGAACAAAATCCCTGAGTAAGAGATTGTTGCCTTTCCCTACCTAACTTTAATAAGCCATATATAACTAAACAACAAACACAACAATATCAGCAGTTAACAACCATGCCCACTGAGAAAACAAATTAGCATAATTATATATCAAAACACCTGCCTCACTGCTTACATTGTACAACTGTCTTATGTTTTTACTTAAAAACTTTTTTGTTTCTTCCATTAATTTGTTAACCCCCCACCCACCCAACAAAACATGTAAATCACTTCTACTCTTACTTAATTGCTACTCAGCAAGAACCATTCATTGTCCCTTACTTTTCATTAGGATCTTTCATTGATTGCCTCAGGTCTTGGATTTGTTTTATCATCTCAATTACATCTTCTTTCATAGGTGTTGAGTTTTGCTTCAGTTTGTGTTGCTGCTTGTTTGTTTTTGTTTTGTTTTTGATATCAGTAAATTAAAGAGGGCGATATCTGACTTACCCAGTAAACCCATATTAACCTGACCCAAGAAGTATTTTAATCTAGACATTTCAAACTGATTTAGCCGTTTACTATCACACTATTCCTGGAGCTCAAGCTCTAAACTACAAATGTCACATTTCTAGAATATATTTAAATATTCTCCCAATTCATTCTTTTTACTTTTACAGCAGAAAGGGAAGGCAGGTGAAAACATTCATAATAAGCTGGGGGGGTGTGCAGTGTACTCTATATTTTCAAACTATGCTTATGTGTGCATATTTTCACAATGTGTGCTCATTTTGTAGTTTGCATTTCCCTGACTGACCTATGTTGTGTCTGAAAAGGGTCCTTTGATCGCTCCGCTTACCTAGTTGACAGACATTAAAAAAAAGAATCAAATAAGCATTGCCATGCAAAGAATTTAAAATTTCTAGACCTTGTGGCATATCTGGGAATTGAGATTATCTCTACCCATTTTTTTCTTTGGGGTCTTACACTACATTTCTTTCCCATGCTATTCTAAGCTTATCAGTCTCTTAATTAATTTATTTGATTTTATTTAATATGGAAGTCCATCTGGATACAATAAAATTGTCAGTGGAGGCCTGCGGAGAAAACTTCCAAGAAATAGTAAATGTACAATATAACAAAGTTTAAATGAGGTCTAAAGAAATATGTATGTACAAAAATACTGAAATTTGTTAAAAGTGTACAAACAGGAAATACCACACAAACTTATGAAGCCTATTATGGTCTAAGAAGTGACAGTGGTGCATAATACAGAACATGAATGAAGCTGAAAATTATAAGTATAAATGTAATAACTTTGATAAGCAACAGAGAATATCAATATAGCTAAAGTAATATGACTATTGTCATGCTGATTTATACACTAATAAAAGAACAGAATTATCTATAATTCTCATGTGAGGAGTGCAATAAGCTCACTTCAGTAAGTCATAAAGAACGAGTTGGGAAGAAATGGATTAGCAGGTAAAAGTTGGAAATCATGAGTATCAGGGTATTTTTAACCCAGAGATCCTGGATATTTGCAAATTCTAGTACTATTCAGGCATAATTTGAGGTTGTTCTTAAAAGACAAGAGATTGTTTAGTTGTCTGATGGTGAAGGGAGTGATGTTCCATAGTTTAGCTATGGAGTCCCAGTGTCAATGGCTGTATTTTTTTTTGGTATTCAATCAGGTATTGGCCCTTTGATCGCAGGATCCTTTTGGGTTTGTACCACTTTAATGTATTGTTGATGGCTGGGGTGTTTGAGTGATGGTCTAGTACGTTATGTGATACTACGAGCTGTGTATATGATATATGTAGTAGTTCTAGCCATTTCAGGTTCTGCAAGGGAGTACAATGATGGGTTCAGTTTGGGAGGTTGGATGCAAATATACTTATTTTATTATACCACTGTGCAAGTGTGTTCATTAGTGTAGTCTGAAGATTAGTGAATTTTTTAAAAACGCCTTTATTAAATTGTCACTTACGACATGGGTACATACATCACTAGAAAAAAAATATTTTAACATGTTTTTCATTTACATACATTATACATTAAGTATAGGTTTTCTTTCTTTATAACAACTGCTATTCAGTCCAACATTACATAAATTGCTCAATTCCTGCCTTCCCTTAAACCTCACTCTTCCTACTGGACATTATTTTGCATGTGTTATTCCCACAAATTCCATTTATTTCTATGTCATTTAGTCATTTCCTTTTCTAAAGATCCTACTTCCAGTTCCTTTATCTCCTTCACAACATTTAATACTTCAGTTGCATTTGCTTAACATTTCGATTTCCACTTTCTAGTAATTGCTTGTTTTGGCAGACAACAAAATTAATCTTAATAAGGCCTTACTATGCATAAGCAATTCAGATCATGTGTCCCAGGTCAAAAGAATCATTTACTTAGTTACAGCCATTTGCTTCCTCAAATATTATTGACAGAGTACTCTGTAGGGAATTTTTTAAAATATGTCAACTCATTATACCCCCAAAACACATGTTCCCAGTAATCTCTTTCTTCCCCATCACAATATTTGCCATCTATCTGAGGAAAAAGTCTTTGAAGTCTGCTACGGGTATAAAAATGCCTAAGCAAACAGCTCCAAGCAAAAATCCTAAACCTTCTGGACTCTGTTATATACTTGGGAGCCACACATGTGTCTTCCCACTGTTCCTTTGTAAATTACTTTTCTGGCCTCTCTTTCCAATCTTTTTTAACCTTATCTGACTGATTCTTACAGTTACATGCAATATTTTATATGCCCTAATATTTATCCCTTCTCAAAAAGCACCTTCTGTTCC